>NC_050576.1:289340434-289646684 GCF_011100635.1 Trichosurus vulpecula | reverse complement strand
GATGGGCTAAAGTACATCTAGAGATATATGATGCTTTAGTTTGCTTTATGCCACTTAATTGTTATGGGAGGAATTCAATGAGAGGTAGAGGGTTGAGTCAGTGGGTACTTGATGAGATGCAAAATATGTGTGTGTTGTCACGTGTGGAGAGAGGAGAGGGAGAGGGAGAGAGAAGAAGAGGGAGAGGGAGAGAGAAGAAGAAGGAGGAGGAAGGAAGAAGAGGAAGAGGGGGAAGGAAGGTAAGTAAATAAAACTATGAAAAAAATACCCAGAAATTTAGAAGGAAACATAAATGAGGGAATTTTTCTTACAACCTTGTTACATGTAGGTATGTATAAATCCAAAAATATATGACAAATAAAGCATAGTAACAGAAAATTACAATTAAATATACTGCACTGCTCTCTTTTTTGTCTTTGAAGTGTATGTTCATTAATAATTAAATTCATAACAACTAAGAAAAAACAAAGCTAAAGAATGGCTGTAGTAAATGAAAATGATTGTGAATTTCCATTTATCTGAAATACTTAAGAGAAAAGCATATTCTGGTTAATTTAGAATTACAACATATGGATTATCTATTTTCAAGTAATTAAAGGAAATTAAAATAATACTTTCTGTTGTTCAGTCTTTTCAGTCATGTCCAACTCTTAATGACCCCATTTGAGTTTTCTTGGCAAAGATACTGGAGTAGTTTGCCATTTTGTTCTCCAGTTCATTCTACAGATGAGGATACTGAGGCAAACAGAGTTAAACGACTTGCCCAGGGTCACACAGCTAAGTGTTTGATGCTGGAATTAAATTCAGGTCTTCCTGACTCCAGGCCTGGCAGCCACATAGTCACTTTAAAATATCCTTAGCACTCCCAAAAAGGAAAAGAAAAAAATATTTAAAAGTGAATTGGATGTATAGGCCTTATATTTAAAGGGCAGTAATTCAATAACATGAAACAGCTCCAGTGTGGGTTCTTAAACAGTAAACTGCAAGTGCTTGAGAAAAGTTATCCTGAAAGCTTTGTGCACATCTAGGGAAGAAGCTTTCAGAAGGAAGGAAGTATGGTAGAGTGGATAAAATGTTGGGCAAAGAATCTAGAGCCTTGGATTCCAGTCCCTGGGTCTGCCACTAACTATGGGTACCTTAGTTCTCTCCTGTCATTATGCCCCCCACCTATAAGTAGAGGAGATTGTAATAGAATACTAATCATGTTCCTTTCAGCTTTAAAAGTCAATGACTAGAAGGACTCTGGATAAGACTTTTTCCAGTTCCAAAAGTACTTGATTCGCCAAATTTATTAATGTTGAAAGAGACTAGAAAAAGGGGGACTGGTTTGGGCCTATTTCAGTGCTCAATGTAGGAGATGACTGCAACAAAGAAGAAGGAGGAATGGCAATTGGAGAGACATTAGAGGAGGATAATGGGCAGGATTTAACAGCTGGATGAGAAAGAAAAAGGGAAAGGGAAATCAAAGTATTACATTCATGATACTAGTGACAAAACAATACAACTAATAAACATAGTAACAAAGAAATTAGAAAGGGGGTAGAGAATGAGTTTAGATTCTTATTCATTACGTTTATTAATTGATATTTAGAAAGTTCATATCTATGCATATACTTACCCATAGATGTTTATGTAGTTCATATCTATGTACATACTTACAAATAGATATGTATGTAATTCATATAGTTTATTTACTGTATGTCTTAACATAGCTTAAAGTGTGCAAAATACTTCAAATATGTTATCTCATTTGAGGTTAGCAACCATTTTACATAAATATTATATACGTATTATTACCTCTCCTTTTACAGATATGAAAACAGGCTTAGAGAGGTTAAGAGACTCGGTCATGATGAGTGTCAGAGAAAGAATGTGAACATAATTATTTCTGATTCTAAGTCCAGAAAGGTAACCATGAGACTATATGTCTTCTTAAATAGAATACATACAAAGGAATTCATAATTAGAAAGAATGGGGGACAATCAAACCCATGTTTCTTTGTAATAGGCCTTTATTTTACTTAATTGATTTAACAAATTGGTCTTTTGGTTTTACATCATATAGATTTTCAAATGTATCTCTCCTCTTCTTCCCTTCCAAAGAGCCATGCCTTATAATAAACAAATTTTAAAAGAAAGAAAGGAAGAAAATAAAATCAGCAAAACCTAACAACATAAAAATTGGCCATTATATGCAATGTTACCTATCTGTGGTCCCCAATCTCTGTAGAAGAGCTGGGGAGGGTCTTCTATACCTCTTCTTCGGGGTCAACAATGCTCTGTCATTTTGCAAAATTTGTTTTTCAGTTGTTTTATAGCTGCTGTCTTTCCATTTAAATAGTTTCAGTCATTCCCCATGTAGTTTTCTTGTTTGAATCAGGTCCATGCCTGCTCTGCATTCTCCAGGCTATATTTCTGTAAATGTTTTTCTCTGAAATCTTTCCATGCTTCTTTCTGTATTCATCAAGTTCATCATTTCTTATAGCATAGTAATGTCCCATTACCTTCATGACCACAATTTTTTTAGGTGTTTATTCCCCTTTTGATGGCCATCTCCTTTGTTTACCTTTCTTTGCCACCATAAAAGGTGCTGCTATGAATATTCTGGTTTGTGGGGTTGTTTTGTTGTTATTTGTTTTGTTTTGTGGCAGGGAGGAGGGAGGCCTTTCTTTATATCAGTGATATCCTTGGACTATATACTTAGCAGTGGAATCTTTTAGTCAAAGAGTACGGTACCAAATTTACCTGAAAGTGTAGGATTAATTTTCTGGAAACTTCTATAATTTGTTCTTAAACTTTTTAAAGCACAATGATGACATTAGAGATGCTTGGCTGTCTTATACATTGCCAGTAACCCTGTAAATTCAGTTCCCACTGTAGGGAATGAGGCAGGTACTGTCTCTCTTCGATTTTTGTGTCCTCAAGTCTGAGTTAGTCCTTCAAACTGCACTATCTGCTTTGAAATCTGTGACTTAAAAGATCAAGACAGTTCACTCATTTGTCACCCCTCACTGATTCAGGAACAGTTTTCTTTTCTTGTTCTGACTGCTTTAAATCTTCTTAAATCTAAATCATAATGAACATCATAATGCTGTTTTCATTTTTAAAAAATCAATTCAATCTGTATATATACATATGTATGTGTATGTATATAATATGCCCATCATATTATATTTTACAAAATATGCAAAGCATATTTTAAAGTAAACAAGCTAAATCTGAAAAGCAATGTACAAAATTTTATTTCATTTAGCTATTTTAAAAATCACCATGACCACAACTCATCAAAATGAGTTCATCATGAGTGAAATATGTACAATTCATTTCTATAGTGATCTACACTGTCATACAGGACTGGAAATGATCAGCCCAGACCTGTCCAAGTTCAAAGGTCTGCTTAGAGTCAATTCCAGTCAAGTAATATGAATGATTTTCTTTGATTTGAGCTAAACTGAGAACTTTCCTCTCTATATAGAGATCTCATCATGTCCTTTTTTCATAGGTTTGTGAGACTTCAAAAGTAAACTTGCAATCTGGATAACTAGCCTGAAAGGAGAGTTGCTTAATTTCATACTAAAAATGCTTAATATCATATTCAGAATAATTTTGAAAGAACAATAGAATATACTAATGACCACATAATATGAGCCCAATAATAACATGGTAAGAATGCTAAATATGGAGTCAACAGATCGTTAAGTATGAATCCTGGTTTTCCTATTTATTGCATGTTTGACCATTGGGAAGTCACTTATCATTTATCAGTTTCAGTTTCCTCACTTCTAAATTAAAGGAGTTGGAATAGATGACAGTGCTTTGAAAACGTTAAGGCATTCTATAAACAAAAACTGGTATTATAATAATTAATTAGGTAAAGTTGATGAAGACAGGAAATACAACATAGTGGAGAAAGAGCAGATCTTAGAGTTAGAAACACTTGTGCTCAAGTTTTGCCATATACACATACATACACAAATAAGTGTATGGGGTCAGGGTACAGTGTGCTCCACTGTGACTAATCAGACTAGTATGAGCTTGAAAGGCTTTGCCACAGGTTGGGCACAAAAATAGTCCATATGAACATTTAGAGTGGAGATGTCTCTAAATTTGCTCAACTCATGTTTCTTTTGAAATATGTATGTATGTACATATGTATCTATTTGTGTAGATGTGTGTATATACCCACACACATACAGGTGTGTTTGTGTATGTGTGTTTGCATTTGTGTGTGTATGTGTGTGTGTATGCGTGTGATGTTTAACCATAGAAGTCATTCAGCTTGTCAATGACTCCAGGCAAATTTCTAATTTAGCCAAGTTGCTGATCTCCATTAGTGGAGGAAGTTTCCATATTAGGAGGTTGCTACCCTGATGAAATCATTGATCTGCCTCCTTAAAAAAATCATCATAGCAAGGCACCATTGGTGTCTTACATTGCAGACATCATCAACATAGAAAAGCCTGTCAACAGAGTGTAAAGAATTACCCACCAAATGAAAAAAAAAGAAACTCAGTCCTGGAAGGGATCTCTAAGTCCACTTAATATGTCACACCTATACAAGGATCTCCAACAATATCCCATTGCCTCCTGAGGCAAGACATTGTTTGGAGACTATCAGGAAGTTGTTTCTTATAGTGAACTCAGATCTATCCCTCCACAGTTCCTACTGTCTTGGCCCTCCAATCAATTTATATTCCACCAGAATGTATAATGCTATCCAAGATTTCCTCTTGCTGGGGAAGGATAACGGAGTCATCAATTTTGGCCTTTGGTGGATTCAAATGGTGCCATTCTCATTCTAACTTGTAATAGGCCAAAATATTAGAACAAGGCTGATAGACAAATAGATAGATAGACAGACAGACAGATAGCTAGACACAGAGAGATAGAGAGATCGCTAGACGTATATGTTAATCATCAGTCATGGCACTGGATAGAGTATTAGAGGTGAGAAGAGCTGAGTTCAAATTCAGCCTCAATCATTAGCTGTGTGATCCTAGAAAGTTACTTAACATCACAGTGCCTCAATTTCCTCATTTGTAAAATGGGGATAGTAACAGTACCAAACTCTTTGGGTTGTTTTGAGGATTTAAAGAATTAGATATTATTCGTAAAGCATTTTTCAAACCTTAAAGCAAGTCTTTAAAAGATAGCTAGCATACTCTTAATTTTATGGCTTTTTAAATTATATCTAAGTTTGACCACAGGAATGCTACCCTCTATCCTGCCATCATAAGCACTTGTGACAAGAATCATAATGTGAGCCAACATTTTCTACCTTGGTATATGTACTTACTGCAGTTCTCTGCCTTTCTGTTGTCACGAATCACTATTCTTTGGTTGAGAGTACTGAAGAGGGTGGTCCAATTAACTGTATGGTAGTAACATAGGTTGGTGTTGTCAGTTATATAGATGTTTCCTGCACTGATTTCCTTCAAGGACTGGAACTGCAAAGAGGTGATGCCTTGTTGCTTAAGGATAAGCAGTGAGAGGCCACTGGAGGGAAAAAGAAAAGAGAGAAATTAATGAATGTTTCTAGAACATTCAATCCATTCATAAAGAAAGGTTGTCACAAAGTTCCCAGAATTTTTTTAAACATGCTTTCAAAATACACAATAATTTGTTTGAAAGCATCTTATTCAAGTAACCCAAAGGAAAACAAAACAGAAAAATGATTACTAGGATGCATGACCACTGTTAGCCTAGACAATATTATTTTTTCATCTTTGTATTTCCACTACCTAGTACAGTGCTGTGCATATAGTAAGCACTTTATACACTAGACCTCATGCTAGTCTTAGGGACATTCCCTGCATGTGGTCTGGAGGCACTTTCAGAATGAACTCGGGATATGTTGGATCTATTTGCATTCTCAGAAAAGAAAGAATGGAGTAAATGCTTGAGATCATCCCTTATGTAGCTATGGTAGCTATGGACAGTTTTCTTGTACTGGGACTTTGGCAGGAAGCTACAAATTGCCAACCAAAAGCATTTAGTTGTTATCTTTCACTCAGGAGAAAAGTTAGAAAGATAATTATCAAAACAGATCTGCTCAGAAGCCCCAACCATAAAATTTACCATGGTAATTTACCATAAGAGTTGGCCTTAGAAATCCACCAGTACTGAAAGATGACTAAGCAAGTACAAGAAGGAGGGGCCATGATATTCTGCAGTATTCTACAGAAAGTATGCAACATTTATGGTTCTAACTATATTTCTGTCCTTTACAATATACCATCTCACATATTCATCGTTTTTCACTGGACATCCACCATGCTTGGAATGCACTCCCTCTCTTCCTTTAAAAGGCAGTTCAGATACCATTTTCTGCATGAAGGCTTTCCTGATCTAATTTCTAATGCCCCTTCCATATTATCTTCTATTTAACTCTTTATAGATGTGTGTATATGTATGTATATGTATATATGATTGTATTATTTTTATATTTCTGAAGATGGTTTTATATGTAGTTTTTCCCCCTCACTAGAATGTAGGCTAACTGAAAGAGAGATCATTTCCATTGCCTAATAGAATGCATGGCACATAGTACATACTTAATAAATAACTATTGATTGAGTGATCTAAACAACACTAAGAAACCATTAGAATTTTAAAACCATCTGCCCCATGATGGAAGTTTCTTGAGGGTAGGATATCTTGAAGACACCTTATATTTTGGTTTTCATCATCCATGGTTATTAGGACTATACTGTATAGATAAAATAGGAACTACTATACACTTCCTATCACACACACACACATACACGCGCACATGCACATATACACCTCCCACAATGGTCCAGTATCACAGAAATACACACACACACACACACACACACACACACACACACATGCATGTTGAATGACTGTTCATTTTTCCCAAAGGAAGATACTAACTAACTTGATCCATTACTTTATATTTTTGCTATAATAATATGCTGAGGTACACTCTAAGATATGAGTAACAAATATAACATATACAGAATTAATTGTATTATAAATTATCCCTCAGTGATTAAAATGCTCTGATGATAATGGAAAGAAGATGGACCAAAAGGAATGGGATGTAAGTTTTAAAAATCAAGGAATGCCATGGAATGAAACTGAAATACTAAAAACTGATGGCCTAAAACATTCAGTATGTGTCACTACAACAAAAGCAAGTCTTATTTCAAGGACATTTTTATCATCCTATAGTTTTCCTTTTTTTTGGTGGGGAGGGGGCGAAGGGATTTATCTTTGTTTTTTTCACTTGAAAAATAAACCTTTCCTACACTGTAACCAACAAATGGACATTATTTAATAATTTAGTAACAAAAGCTTTTTTTTAACTTCCAGATTTTTTTTTAACAAAAGACAATTTAAGATGGCAATAATTGTCCTTCCAATTTACAAGAACAAGTAGCTCAGGAATGAATAACAATATGGTATTCATTCTGAAATCTTTGTTCTTCTTCTCAAACTGCTAGAGGTGCTGAGTGTTGTTACATCAGCAGAACGCTCTGCCTGATTGATAGCGTTTGGTTCAACTGAGAGTTAGCATTAGTGGTATATATCATCCAGATGGATTGTTTCCATTGGCTATTATTTTTCATTACATTGGCTTCCTTTTTAGTCTTTCCTATCAACTTTTGTACAAATATAGCACTTGTGTCAGTGGAGTGTGAGAGTTTTTTTTCTTTTTCTGTGAAGCTTTGGTAGAGAAAGTTCAGTTGCCATTTTTCACAATTTCATTTCTTAGCATAGGCTAGCACAAAATTCCCCGCCTCAGGTTCACAAGTTCATATCTATGTCTAGCACTATGCACTCCCACACATGAGAAGCCCAAGGTAAGGAGTAATCCCTAAAATATTACCACTTTGTGATCTGATCCATGTGGTGATTCCTTCCAACAACAGAGGTCTGAGATCATCCTCCATGACTTCCAACCGTAATGGTGGTTGCCTTTTTCAGATTCTCTTTTCTTTACATGGATACCAAATGAACATGTAGTTTGTCCCCCTATTAGCTTTCTCCTTCCCATGTTTACTTCATGGACAGCCTATTTCTTTTATTTTCCCATTATCCATTTCTCTAAAAACTTCCTTAACACTGAACATCCTGAATAATTCATCATATGTAATATGTTAAAACATGCTCACATCCACAATGTTCCATTCCATGAGGGAGCTTGACTGACTATTTCAATTACTAATCCAGTGTGCTAGTTAAAACGTATCCTCTAGATTTACTGAACTCTGCTTTGATCTCATTGTCATGCAATATGTTCACATATACCCATCGGCTGGTAAAGTAACTAACTACTCAAATACTATAACTGCAATTCTTGATCCAACTGTCAGCACCGATGGGTAACTGTCATCCAAACATATCTTTTGATTATGATGAAATATGATTAAAAGTTAGGTTGAAATCCGTAGCTTATATCCTATATTTTCAACCCAGCAAAAGCACAGTATTGTTTTAAATGATTTAGGGAGCTGAAAATTCAAGAAGCATAGTTCCTACATTCTGTAGTCCATCATTTGTGGCATGTTTTTCATTATGAGTTTTATCTCCAGGATGGAAAATGGAAAAGTTGATATTTCTAGAGCAGTGAAATCAATGAGCCCAAGAGATTTCTGATATTTTACATAAGTGTTTAAGAAATGTATCTACTTCTACTGAACTTTGAGAGTTCTACAGACTAAAACACAGATATTGAACACATACCTATACAGTACTCTTCCACCAATGGTGACCAGGTTAGAAAAGACACTGAAATCTGTCATGTTTGGGGGCCAAGACTGTATGTTCAAGAAACCTGAGGAAGATAAGGGCAAAAAGAAATGTCAGTATCTCATTGTCTCCTTCATGGTGAATCCTTCAGATCTTGAAACATGACAGGATCACCTTATGTTGAAATAACATGATGGGCATGTGAGAAAACCTACAAATATGTGAAGAGCATTTCTGATTGGCAGTTGTGTCATTCCAATAATAGGATTTTTCAAAAACTCAAGGGGTTCAGAAGGGCATTCCTACTTTCTGTCCTGAAATGCATGTCCACTGAGGAGTAACAAAAAGTACAAAATGCCATATTTCTGATACAAATGTATTCAGAAAGATCAGATTTAGACTTCAAAGGTCAGCATTGTGTAGTGGATAATAGGTTAGTATTGGTGTACATAACAGCTAGGAATGAATTCTCCTTTGAACACTAACTAGCCCTTTGAAGTCATTTCACTTTTCTGCATCTCAATTTCCTTACTTATCTATTTCACAGAGCTGTAGTAAAGATCCAATGGAATAATATTTATAAGGCTTACTATAAGCTTTAGTGCATAACATAAAGGTTATTATCATGATCATTTTTAATAGTTTTAACAATAACTGTCCCTCAGCCAGATGGAGCAGTAGATAGTTCACCAGCCAAAGAGTCAGGAGGACCGGAGTTCAAATTTGACCTCAGACACTTACTGGCTGTATTATCCTGGGCAAGTCATTTAACCCCAACTGTCTCCAAAAAAAACAATAATAAAAACTGACCCTAATTTGATGTCTTCTGACATAAAATTTGAAGTCTTGCAAGTTTTTTGGATTATTATAGTTTCAAGGGTCATATGGTAAAGAGATTTCATGAATTTGAGTAAGAAGATCTATGATCAAGTTCCAGCTTTCTGGTGAGAAGTAGTGAATTTGGACATGCCATTTAGATTGTGTGAGGCTCACTTCCCTCATTGCTAAAATGGAGGCTTAATATCTGCTCCGTCTACCAGATTGTTGTGAAGATCCGATGAGATGTGTGCAAGTCCCTTGAAAAGTGTTGATTACTATGTAAATGTGAGGAGCTATGACAAAGATGATGGTGAGGATGATGAGATGCTACACTTTGGCCATACCATCAAAGACACAATACAAGTGTAATTGTTATATTAAATAGCAATATATTGCACAATGTTATTTGGGTATGAGGATCATTTGGTACTTGCAATACCCAATAATTTTTAATTTCAATATCATTTTCCCCATTTGCAGAGACTTTCAAAATGAATGCACAATATTAAGTATTTGCAACCCTTCATGAAAAATTTCATGGTTTTGAGAAGCTCATATTTAATTTCAAGAAGATCCTGATTAGAATATTGTATGTATTTTAAATAAAACCAACACAGAATAAAAAACTGTTTTGCGTCATAACTCTGTTTCTCCATAGTTACCTGTTATTTCTCTGACTGTCCGGAAGATGTTCAGTTTCTCGGGGTCCATGGCTTCAATTGCATTGTAAGGATCCCTAAAAATGAGAACATTCTTGGTGAATTACCCAAGAATAAGCCAGTACAGTTCTATCACATCAAGAGGTAAACTTGTGAAAACCAAGTCTTTCCATATAGCTTGAAAACTCCTGTTTGACATGAGGATAACATGTAAAGGTTGTCTTGAACACTCTTTGTAGTCACTATTATTATCCTGAGCAGGGAGAAATGGTTTATTTTAACGGCATATTCTAAAACTTCTGGGGCATAGGATTTTTGGGTCACAAAAATCTCTAAGTTTGGGCCATTTACTAAGCATTCTGAGTGCTAACGGGACATAGAAGAAAAAAAAATCCAGATCTGATACAAGACCTGGATTCAAATTCAAGCTTTGCCAGGCTTACTAGGCATGTGATACTGGATAGTTCATTTTGTCTCCCTGGGTCTTTCAAATGAGTTGTTGAGAGATGATCTACAAAATCTTTCCCGACTCTAAAATCCTTGAACAATTTCTAAAACAAACACAACTATCTGTCTCTTTGCATTTTCTCTAGAAATTAATATGATTGAAAATTTATATATTCTCTGCAAAATCTCATATCACATCTAAAAGGGAAATGCTACATGAAATGATGTCAGTGCTTTGATAATAGTGAGGGCAATTAGTTCTTTGTGACCTCAGATGTGGTGCAGATGGCTAATCAAACCCATTATTAGTTAACAATTAATTAGTAGAAATAAATGCAGCTGGGTTTCTAGATTTATTTGGGATAAGGTTTCCTTTTTATCTTTGGGATCCATTTTTTGAGAGACTGTTCTCACCATAAATTATTCTTTACAGAGGCATTTTCCTTGCTATCCAGCTAAGTATTCATAGTTTGTCTAAAATATGTTACAGGGTACCACTAATTAACCTTAAATAACCATCATTCTTGTTCATCTGTATTTACAATACATGTTAAGGTATAGGGCTTTTGAGAACAAAATGCAATTTAACCATATTTTATACCCCCAAATAAAAAAGAATAGTTTATTTAAGATTTTATCTGTTCCTAGAACAGTAAAGGCATTTCTGTTGTTAATGGTATTGATCTATGAATATTATAACCATTTTAAAGATAGGCAGAGTATGTTTTCTCATTTCATAATATTAATTTAACCTGCAAACCTCTTAAGAAATTTCTAATTTAGGAAACTAGCAGTGGTGTCCGACACAATGGTCTTGAAATCTTGGTTAGCATGATGAAGTCATTACATACTGAATACGTACAAACATAAGGTAGCATCAAAAAAATTTTCTCAAAAAAGTAACTGTCCATGGTATTACAGGTAAGCAATGCTAATGATGTTCTGAGACTCATTTCAATGGGATTGAAAGTGGGTTTACTTTTGTAGCCTAATTCCCTGAACAGAACATTTCACATAAGTAATGAACCTGTCCTTTTGATATTTTCTATCTAACCATAACACTTCATACTGTATCCTGCATACTGTAACCTGTGGAATGCTTCCTGCTACCACTAGGTTAACAAATTCTGGTAAAGGAGCTTCAAAAAATGATTATAGCTAAGATTAGCAGACA
Organism: Trichosurus vulpecula; assembly: GCF_011100635.1. Taxonomy (NCBI): domain Eukaryota; kingdom Metazoa; phylum Chordata; class Mammalia; order Diprotodontia; family Phalangeridae; genus Trichosurus; species Trichosurus vulpecula. Next base: position 289,634,867 of record NC_050576.1, on the reverse strand, counting down.
CATGGAAGGTGTTTCCTATAACTCAATCATAAATGATGGATTAGTGCTTTTTCATAATGTACTATATTGTATATTTCTCCAGATCTCCAAAAAGGACTCTGAAATTGTTTTCTTGACTCTCTCCCTATTATAGTAAATAGGTACTAACAAAATGTCAAATTCAGGTTCGAATAAGAAGGCAAAAAACTAAAATAATCCTTTATGTTGCTAAAAGAATTTGAAAGCAACCATTTGTATATAGAAAACTTTTATTCTCTGAAATACTAGACTAAGTTTTCCACCATGTGTACATCTATGAACTGCAGTACTTGTATACTTTGCAGAATAATGGAGTCCGCTGCCTTGCTAATGAAATGCTCCACATTCAGCACAGGCATTGATAAAAAGGGTTACAGGGAGTGCTTCCAGACATCCAGAACTTAAATGAAATCTGGAATGTTAGTGTTAAGCTCAGGATTCTCAAGGGATTCAATATCCTTCATTTGGCAATTTAGGGCTCTCATAAAAAAGAAAGTAGCAGATTTACATTCACAAATTTTTAAAAAGTAACATCTGATTGTCTCACGAAACCCAAATGATATTTTCCCTAAGAAAGTATGTTCAAAGTTGAATTGAAAGGCATTCTAAAGACATACTGTCAACTTGACATTCTGTATGTGACCTTTGAGCATGCCATTGGGACCCAAAATAAAATTTAAGCATAAGTTAAGATATACTCAATGTGTAGATTTTTATGTTCAATTGAAATCATGCTCAATGCTTACAAAAGTGAAATGTTATTTCCTATTCATTCTCTTTCACCACAGCATCGGAATGTCAGGCTCCCTATTCCCATCTGTCTGCTACTAACAACATCCCCAAATCATGTATTTTGATAGCATTTTCCCAGTTTACTCCAATGCACTGACACAGAATCAAGTTTGGCAGACCAAGAAAGAAATGTTGTCATTTTTATTAGTTAAAACAGCTGAGCACTGCCTAGTGATCCCCATATTAGATGAGGTCTAAGAAATTCTTGTCTTAGCCCTTGTTTTCCTGTAGGTTGTACAAGCCAATTAACCTTTGTGGGCCTCAGTTTGCCTAACAGAAATTAAGATTTAAGTGCTTGATAATTTGTAGAGCAATTTAAGGTCCTTTTGAGAAAACTTGCTTCAGTTATGTATCATCCCATTCCATTTTAATATGACTTTGTTCTTCTTGTTATAGTTCATAGAAGCCCCTCAGCTATTTTAACCAAGCTACATGATCTTATTAAAAACTGGTTAGTAGCTTATTGAGGGTAATTAGAGTAAAGTAGTTGATTGAGGTGCCAGGATTTTTCAATTTGTACTTTCCTTTATTTTTTACCTTTTAAAAATAATTAAAAGAGATTTTTTGAAAGTAATCTCCCCCACTGAGATGCATTTATATCTAAATCATTTTTTCCTCTCCCAAGATGACATGAAAAGGCTTAAGAAAATACAGGTCAGGCTTATCATTGTGGCAGGAAAATGGGAGGGTGGGATTCGAGAAAGTAGAGTTAATTTTTTTATATACTAGGAAAATGTTAGATGTAGTTTTTTTAGATACATGTTTCTATTAATTTTCACTTCAATTCTTCAACATAATAGCTATAATTAAATACTGACAGTACTTGGAGTGACAACTGAGACTCGTGAAATCTCTATTTAAGAAATATTGTCATCATAAGAGTCACTTGGCTTTAATTTGGTATTTGAAATAGTAGAAAAGAATGTTTGCCACTCAATGTGTGGTGCTGAAAACTGGATTTTGTCTTTTTAATCCAATGTCCTAAGAGGACAATCACAATTTCAACACAAAACCCAGAAAACACTTAGGCTTTTTTTTTAATAAGACCAGAAGATCCTTTAGGGTATTTCTACTTCATAAACTGAATTGATTTTGAGAAGGATATTTAAGGCTCTTTTTCTAAAGTCCTCTTGCTCTACCTAAATTGATAAGAAGCATTAGTTCTATTAGCATGTGTAAAAAATGCCCTTGTCGTGTACCAAATTATACTTATGTGAATGTACTGCACTCCTGCTGCACAGTATAGTATCCCTCGAATGGGTATTTCTACTTTTAACGAAGTTGCTTCCCATACGTAGGATAAAGCCTTTGCAGAGAATTTTTGGGAGCATGTGGACAAAAGTCACACAGGGTAGATGAATATGGATAGATTGAGAATAGCATCACTAGACAAAATATTCAAATCAATGAGGGCACATATCAATTTTTTCTTTAGTATCGAGTGCTAATTATTAAAGATGCTTATATATATTAAATATGTATTTAACAAAGATAAATCTAATTTCTTTAATGATAATGTATGACTTACGTATGGTCACTGAAAATCTAAGGCAGGTAGTCTTAATCTTTTTTGTATACTAGACCCCTTTGGCAATATGGTGAAGCTTATGGACACCTTCTCAGAATATACACACACACACACACACATGCACACACACACGTACATACCAACATATACATACATATGTATGTATCTATGCATGTACGTATATACACACACACACGCAGACATATATATGGATATCTTGGGAGTTCCTGGGTCCTAGAATAACAATCCATGCTTTAAGGAATCTAGTCAATGGAATCCTTACCTCTCCCAAAATAAAACAAAACTCCTGAATATCACTTGTTCAAGTATCTTACTTCAAAAGTTTTCTCCCTTAGTAGATTGATTATTGCACTAGGGGAATCAAAATAAAGAGTAAAATACAATCTCCTGTAGGCTAACTCTGTTGGTTAATCACCAGAATGTCACATAAAGAAAAAAAAAAACAAAACCTAATATAACAAATTAAAGTGCTCTTTTCCAATGTTTCCTAATGCAGATGGAATAAGGCTAATTCTATTTATTATTTTAAAGTGTCAACACATACCATGATGTAGATGGATGTGTCTTTTAAGCTATTTTAATCCAGTATGCAGGGGAAAGAATTGTTCAATCCTAATCATATTGTGAGCATAATTACAAATAGGGAGTTGATGTCATTCTACATGCTATGTTTCCAGCTGTACGAAAAAAGCCATCTATATTGAGATGAGAACTGCTTTTAACACTTACTCCAGCATGCAACATGTGGACCTCATAAAATATTTTAAGCAATAGAAGTATTTTATATTCCAATATACACATATACATAGTTGCTTCACATGGAAACATAATTGCTTATTTCTAATATTTCTGTGGATTCTACTTGGACATGTATTTATTTGTCATGTTATATTGGTTCTATTATGATAACGGTGTGATACATGTCCACAGTAAAATTGTTCAATTGTTAGATGTGAGTTGTTTCCTTAACTGTAGCTCATGGCACTAATATTTTGGGATTAAACAGTAATATAAACAAATAGATACAATGTAAAGTGAAAATTGACATGTTTAATGCAACTCTAGAAGCATGAGATCGGTTGTTTTCCCAGCTAAAACCAGCAGGTGGTTCTATAACGAAGGAGCACAGACACAGTTTCATTGATCAGTGAAATTCATTGAACAGATCAGGTAGAGTAGTTACTGCTTTCTAAGTGAATGATAGGGAGAGGGGGAGAGGTAGGTAAGGGGAAGGGAGGGGGGGAGAGAGAGAAGGACAGGGAGAAGGAAAAGGAGAGGGAGAGGAAGAAAGAGAGGGAGAGGGAGAGGGAGAAGGAGAAGGAGAAGGAGAAGGAGAAGGAGAAGGAGAAGGAGAAGGAGAAGGAGGAGAGGGAGAGGGAGAGAGACTGACTCTGAAGTATAGAGTGATTTTTAAGTAGAAACATTAACATCACTCCTTCCTGAAAATAATATACTAGCATTTCAGCTTAAAGTCACTTGCAGATTTTAGAAATTTAGAGATTTATTGTTCTGCATAATTATGTATTACTCCACTAGTAATCTGAACACTCTTTTCATATATACACATATGTGCTTTTTTGTCTAAAATTATGCCAATATATTTTAAAAGTTATTCTTTTGGGAAACCATCAGCATTGTGCTCAAAGTTTAGCTAAGATTTATAATCTGCTTTCCCTCTCATCATTTTTTTAATCATGATCACCAAACTTCAAATTATGGATATCTTTTTCAACCTTTCCTTTGTTATTAATTAAACATGGGTGTTTTAGTAGGGTGTGATTAGGAATGGGTGTAGTTGTAAGTGCAAAAATAAGAAGAAAATCAGAAAAAAACCTATACATATTTAAAACATTTTTTAAAACACAGAATTAAATTATGTCTCCCTATCTCTCCAAGTGAGAAGCTTAGTGTCCACTCATGGGTCAGATCTGAATACTTATCATCACTGAAGCTTTGACCTGCTCCATTTTCAACTTGGGCAGGTTTGCCTTTCTTGTTCTGTGCTCCCATCCCCCATCCCTGCCCCAATCTATTTCCATGGACTCACAATATTAGTGCTGGACTTAGGATGGATGATGAATCAGCTTAGCCCCTTCTAGCTAGGAATTCCTAAAATCAGGTGATCTACCAACTTCCCCTTCCCCCAGTGGCAGGGGTCACAGATATGTTCCCTCACACCAGACAGAATGATCATTTTTTTAAACTGGAGGGGGCCTTAACAGCCATCTAGTGAATCTAGAACTGAAAAGATATCCCTACTCTAATATATTCTGTAAGTGGCCTGAACCTCTGCTTGAAGATCATCAGTGAAGAGAAACCTCAAGCTTCAGAGGTGATTCATTTCCAGTTTGGAGAAGCTACTTAATTATTAGGAAGTTTTTCCTGACTTTGTCTACATTTGCCAATTCACGCTTCTGGGTATTGCTTCTAGTTTTTCCCTCTGGAGAAAAAGAGAAATAGTGTACTTTCTCTTCCACATGATATCCACTTAAAAATGTCTTTGCCCTTTCTTTCCAGACCAAAAAAAATAAAATTAAGTTTTAGCACTGACCCATGAATACCAGTGACGAGGAAGATCAAATTCCCATTGATTTTGGTGCAGTTTATGAACTTGTCAATGTTGCTGGAATCCACAGTCTGAGCAGACATCAGAGTTCCTGTGCCAATGCCATCACATGCTGTATATTTAAAAAAATCACAGAAAAATATAAAACTGCAGTTTTCAATAAGTACCTTCTCCAATTCTCATTATTTTTATTAGTATTGACAATCATACATTTGAGTAGTAAGTTGAAACAAAGATCTGTCAAATATATGACCTTAAAATCAACTGAACTCTTGCTACGAGTTATATTTATTTCAATGAGCTGCAATTTTGTCAATATGGGCATTCCCATCAACACAAATCACAACCCCCTTTATGACTTATGTGAGTTCTCAAGTATTGCTTCATCAAGAACATTTGTCACATTGTAGCTCTTCTGGGGATGAAACTCTCTGAACCTGGGCTGATTGTCAGAAAATCTGTCAAACAACGAGCCTACTACGTGCAATGGTGCTAGGTGATGGAAATAAAAATATAAAGAACAAAACTAACCCTATTATCAACAGACATACAGACTATGACTGTGCTCAAAGGTATTCCATGTTGCATGAACCAGTCATTAGACGTGTCTTGTTGACATAGTCTTCAAGAGCTTAGGGTCACCTCCATGCCACAAAAAGATATTCAGACAGTATTTTAGTGGGGATTGAAATAAATACTGACATATATACACACACCTACTTTTCTTACTTAGTTTCTTTGGGGGAATAAATCTGATTTGACATTCCCCCCCCATATGTTCTATGAAAGCTGATTTTTCATGGTTTATTTTGTCATAATTTTGAGATTACCTCTTCCTCATATTCCATCTCCTATCTCTGAGTCTGAGTCTTTACAAGGGGGATTTTCTATGCTTGGAACACACACACTCCTTACTTTTGCCTCATAGAATCTTTCTTCCTTAATTCAAGTACTGCCTCAACATGAAGTCTTTTCTGATTCCCTGAAATATCAGTGCCACTCTCTAAGTCCTTCTATATCTGCATTTTTCCCCCCATATACATGAGAGGCAGCAAGGAAAGTGGACAAAGAGTAGGCTTCAAATATAAAAGACCTTGATTCAAGGTGCATCCCTGAAATACATTGCTTATGAAATTCCAAAAAATCACTTAACTATACAGGAGGTACCATATTAATAAAATAACAGGTCCAGTACCTATCTGTATTTATTATGTTTTTACTGACTCCATATATATTTAAATAGGTGCTTGTTATTCCACTGTTAGCATGCAAACTCCTTGATGGTAGGCACTGGCTTATTCTTTGTATTTTTATCACCAGGATCTAGCAGAGTCCCTAAGCATAGAACATATACAATAAATGCTTAATGAATGACTGAATTCCCCACCTGCTTTAAAAATACATTTTCCTGATGTTTTTCATTTTTAACATTGTTTAAATTTTCATCTGTATCCCTCCTTTCCCTACAAGACAGTCATCCCATATAAAGCTGTTTCAAACCAGTAAGAAAAAAAGGGGGAAAGAGCAGCAAATCAAGCAAGAAAATGAAAAAAAAAAATAACCTTAAAATATCTGAAATGTTCCACACCTGTGGGTAACTCTCCTCTCCAAAGGAGTGGGACTTTCTACTTTTGATCCCTCCTTAGGTGGAATCAGTCCCCTTTCCCATTTTCATAAAGCCTTATCCAGTCCTCAAGGATTAGATGAATCCTATTCCCCGCTGACTATGGGGATTTCACCAGGTTTGAGGATATCCATCGTATGGCACATTTGGCACTAAGGTAATGCAATGTGCCCCTCCCCTCCTTTAAAAAGTTTGCACATGTCTTATATATACCTAACTAAACATATGTATGTATATATGCTCATGGAGAGCAGGAACCATGTTTGAATTTTTTTGTGTCTTGCAAATAATCAGAGCTTAAGAAATACTTGTTGATAATGAAGCAGTAATGTTTATGTATATGTATAGTAAGTGTATACCATTGAGGCTTGGTACCATAGAATATAGTACAATTAATTGATTGATTTGCTGCTTCCTTCATGACTTAATTTTTCCAAGTATGTGGGCCACTTTTACCCTTTAGATTGTGAGCTTCTTGGGGACAGGGAACTATCTTTTATCTCTTGTTTCTTTTTAGTACAGTACCTGGAATATTGTAGGTGAGTAGACTTTTGATGATATTCTAAAGGCATATCCAGGGCTGGGGAACCTGCAGCCTCAAGGACACATGAGGTCCTCTAGGTCTTCAAGTTGGGACCTTTGACTGAATCCAAAGTTGTCAAACGGCCACGTTTGAGGACCTAAGGGCCACATGTGGCCTCGAGGCCACAGGTTCCCCGCCCTTGGATAGGATACCAATTCCCCTTTCTGTTTTGTGAAATTAATTCTCCCTTATAGGGAACGATTTAGGCATCCCCAGGCTCTTTCTAGATACATCACAGCTATAACCTACCTTTGGGACAAATGTCAGTACAGGGTTTACACATTTTAATCCCATTTTCTTCCACCTCCATTTTGGAACTAGGACAAGCCCGCACACAAGAACTGGAATCTACCACAAAGTTATCTGCAAGGATAAAGTAAAATGTTCAGTAACAATGTTTGGTTAGAAGTTTGAAAAAAGTTTTCTGATATCTGAAATTGACTATGTAAGCCAATAATGTGTATGACTTTTCCCTTATAATAGTTCGTACATATCCATCTATGTACTTAGTAGTCAACTGGGTGGTATAGTTGATCGAGCACTGCACCTGGAGTCAGAAAGATCTGAGTTCAAATGTGACCTCATATACTTAATATCTGAGTGAGCCTAGGCAAGTCACTTGAGATCCTCCAGCTTCAACCTACTCATCTAAAAACAGGGATTATGAAAAGCACTTAATTCCCAGAGTTATTGTGTGAATAAAATAATATATAACATATATAATAATATATAATATAAAGTAAAATAATGAAAAATTGCTTTGCAAACCCTGCTGCACTAAAGATATGATGATGATGATGATGATGATGATGAAACTTTGAGAGACAGAGACAGAGAGAGATTGAGAGAGAGATACAGAGACAATTGCACTGCCTCATATACTGGTCTAAGAATAGAATGTAGGAATTGCTGCTGTGTTTGTTTGTTTTTGTTTAACGTTTTTTTCCTAACCCCACATATCCGAACAGCCCTGAGGACAATGTAAATTTCTTTTACAGACTTAATAAACTACATGACATTTAGTTTGTGTTCCCCTGTAGTTCCACTTCATTTCATGTAGTGATGCAAGTTTGAAATCTAGAAGTGCTTGGAGTTATTTTGAAACACAAATGAAGCTTAAATTAAACTGTTTTGGATCAAGAGAAAATATTTTATACTCACATTCAAGAGGGAGTATTTAAAGTTTGGGCTACATTAGAGGAATACTGTGTTAGAAAATTTAGTCATAAGAATTTTCTCTACCTGTGTATATAAATACACTTGAAATTTCAAAAAAACAGTGACTTGAGAAAATTTAATAAATTATCTCATTAAATAATGTAGATACTATTTAAAGCCAGGTTTCACCTGGATAGCTCTCCCTTCTGGAAGCTTATAGTAGACAAAAAGGGACCAAGGGGACCCTGAATATAGCTGTTGACAAACTGTAAAATATTCTGTCAATTTCTATAACTAAGCTGATTTTAAAAAGATGTTTTGTGGCATTATATAATAAGAAATAAGCAAGGATTTAGGGCATTCATACATAGTACTTTGTTATGCTCAGAAATAGTCTGTAGGTGTCCTGACTCCTGGGTAAATGTAGCTTCTACAAAAGCCATTTTGTAGAAGAAGAAATACTCCAAGCTGTGGGGGTCCTATCAGAAAGGAGCTCATTGAAAACAGGGATAATACTGTTTCTATTACTGCATTCTTAACCTCACATAGTAGATATTTAATAAATGTTTGCTGCACTGAATAGTGTTGAGTCTTCTGAGTTTTGAACTTCCTTTACTGTAGCTCTTGGTATTTTCATCATTGAACTTTAGTGAAAAATTCCCTATTAATGTTAGGGTCTATGCTACAGCAGTGTGATTTTAAGCTAAGCCTGAGGTTCATGAAGAAGGAAGATGATTAAATTCTTTTCATATTCTCTCTCAACTTCACATCTCTCCTTGTCGTATCCTTTATCACTTCTGTATAAGAAGGAAATATGGCTATTTTTCTGCCTTTTTTTTTCCTTTCGGGGCGGACAGACTCTCTGTCTCTGTCTCTCTTTCTGGATAGCTATTTATAAAATAACTTTATATGCAAATTTTTTATATTGCTGGGATTTCTGGAAAACTTTCCAAACTCCCTTAGCCTGGCAGTGAGTTTTCCTTTCTAACAACTCTAAACAACAACCTGCCTCAATGAGCTCATCTAATACTATATACAACATTCTGTCCTTACAATCCTTTTCACTGAGATATGGAAGGAATGTGTTGTCAGAGGTTTGTTTTGTTTTGTTTTTACTGACTCAAAAGTCAGCTTCCTATTACCAATCTTTTTATTTATATTTGTTTTATTTTATATTTTTAATTTTACTTATCATTCTACTTCTGCTTAGTTCATTATACATTAGTTTGCATAAATCTTCAAGTCACTTTATTTAAAAGTACAAAATTTGCAAAATATTTGCTTTTAAATTTAATTATCTTTAATTAGTTCATATTTTAAAGTATTCAAGATTAAGGTCCTCAAGGGCAAAAAAGCACCTTTAAAATTGTAATTCAAATGATTTGTGAACTATAATTAAAAATTATTTCCCCCAACACACACATACATACACACACACATAAACACATACAATCCCAGCCCCATTTTTTTAAAGCATACAAATGTATAAAATGACATATGGCATGAATTGGGTGAGGGGGAACTATCCTTTATGGAGGCTATTTCCAAGAATTCCTAAGATACAAAATTCTCAAATGAGGGAAAGGTATAGGATATGACATCTTACACAGTTCTGCAGCTGCAAACAGCTGTAGGCATGAAATCTCTGTCTTCCAATCCAAATGGGTAACTCTTTACAATGAACTTGCAAAGATCATATATAAACCAAAATAAGCACCACAGCAGTTTTAGAGAGAAAGAGAGAGAGGGAGAAGGAGAGAGAGACAGAGACAGAGAGATAGAGAGACAGACAGACAGACAGAGACAGAGAGACAGAGAAGAAAAGTAAAGAAAGAATGTCTTAATTAGATGTATATAGAGGGAAGTATATGACCATAACAAAATACTATTGTTCCCTGAAAAACAAGGAATATAAGGAATTTATAGAAACACAGAAAAATATTTAGACTGACACAAATAATTAGAACCAAGAGAACAATATGGGTAGTGACTATAATAATGTAAATGAAAATAAGGCCAAACATAGACAAACTCAGATTAATTGTAGTATGTAATCATGTTCCTGGAGAGTGAAAGACAGAACACATTTCTCATCAGAGAAGGGAGGATTATGTGATCAGAATGTTACATAGGCTGTCAGACAAGGTTATTTTGTGTATGTTTTGCTTAATATCCTTTTGTGGTTCCATGCGTAGGCACAATAAGGGTGGAGGACATACTGGAAATGAACAACCAAAAAAAGATCAAAAAGTGCCAATAAAAACTTTTTTTTTCAAAAATAAGAGAAACACAAGCGTAAATAAATGTAAAAACTGGCTCACTACTTTTTCAAGAGAGACAGTACTACTCCAGATTCCCCAAGAGCTCCTCCCCCAACATGTAAAAAACTATGCCCCCTAGTACTCACAGAGTCGCCATTATCATCAAAAGGAAGAAAGCAAACTCCAGTAAAGACTGAGGAATTGAGGTATAGTAACTGTATTTCTCACAAGGACTGAGCAAATTTACTTTTGGATTTTTAAAGAAAATTAACAACTTAATAAAGAAACTCACAACTTTTCTAATTTTTTAAAAAAAATTATTACTGCTTAAATGTAGATTTGAAGTTGGGAGTGGCATGCAGTTCATGAAAAGTCTCACTATCAGAATTAGACATAAATAAATAAATATATGCTCATTAGAGTCAGGTCCCAAATTTGAATCAGTTAGTTCTACCCTGAGACCTCTGGAATTTCAGTTACTTACGTGGGCATTTCTTGACACAGAAGGCTCCATAGGTATATTTTGCATTGAAATTGTGCTCTAGTTGAAAAGTGGTTGGATTGTACACAAATGTTTGGGGGCATTGGGTGACACAAGCTCCACTGTCATTGAAATTCATGCAGGCCTGTAACAGAATTTAAATAGCTTAGAGCATGTTTTGGCTTTCTGAGGACACTTTCATAATGATGCTAATGAAACCCTACTGGCACTGGGCTTATTCTTCGTTGGGATGTCATTTTTCCCTGTGTACCTATTTTCCAAACTTTTTCCATTGTAATTTTACAAATAAGCAATCCATCTTCCGAATCCAAAATGTTTTTAGATGATTATTTCCCTAATGTCTGTAAACAAATGTTCTAAATGCAGCAATGCTGGAATGAAGTTTTGTTTTGTATTTGTTTTTAATCTGTTGACTCATTTCAGGCTCGATAGTGTGCTTAAAATCAGCTAGTAACAAAAGAACTATTTAAACCACCCACATTGCTAATGCACAAATGATCTGTGCTTTGATGTTCTGACCTTCTGGTCTTGCCTGGCTTTATGGTCTCTCCTGGTATTAGGCCAAATGCCAGCTGACAACCAAGCTCCTAATTATGCCATCAAAGAAGCAGGATTTCCTTTGAATAGGGAAAGCAGACATTAGCCTTAGCGTCAAGTTAACTAATGTCATTTGCCATCTTTCAGAGTGAATAGAGGAAAATGTGGACCTTTTGTTTTCATTTAAGCTTAGCTACCACCCACCACTGACTAAGGAAAACACCTTGGCAGTTAGTATTTTAGACTATAGCTAAGATTACTGTGAAAGGAGGTAACTATGGAAAGCTAGTGATTAAATCATAAAATGCACTTCTGCTTTGTCTTCTCACAATGCCATATTTTATTTAAAGTCCCTTCCCAAAAAAATAGATAGTTCCCCTTTCCACATTATCATATGGTCCAGATTTAAACTTTCACCCTGTTCTTGAAATTATTAAAAAAAAATGTTTTCTTGATATGCCAAAACAATTTTTAATCATCAGAGAATTGTGGACTTGTTTCAAAAGTGAATATATACTACATTATGGTGTGAAAAAAGATGGATAAATGACTTCTCACATTACAAAAAGTTTTCACAGTGAGATATTTTAGGCTTAGAAAAGCAAACGTTGTGAACCAAGCAAAGCTTTTCATTGGATCATAAATTGTTAGTGTGTTTATTAATAAGCATTAATTTGCTGTGTTTCCTCAACACATTTGCTATATCCATTGTAGTTTAAGCAAGCACTTTATCACAAACATGACAATTCCCTCATGACAGTCTACACGATGTATAATCAGAATGAGGCATACGGATGGCATATTTCTCACTAAGATGACACTTTCCAGGAAGAATCTATTAAAAACCAATCTAGAAAACTCAGTAAGTTTTAATTTATAACTACAAAGCTCTGTATGGCCTTATAATTGCTACACTGGCATATATTATATAATATTATACATTGTTTGCCTGGGAACAAAGCAAAGTACCCAGGGGGAAAATAATTAAACTTTCTAAGTATTGTCCACCCACCAAAGTTCTGTTATTACATTTTAAAAATTTCCCATGCCATAGCCAAAGTAGAACCCTAGATTACTGCAAAGCAATAGAGAAATGAGTGATGCGAAAATCAGGGTACAATTTAGCTATACATTCAGTGAATCAGCAAAAAAGTATTAAAGAAGGTTCCAGTATAGAGATTGCTATAAGTATTATTAAAGTCAAAAAATGTAGTTACCAGTGACCCTGGGGGAAAAAATCACACGTGCAAATTTTGTGATGAGGTAGTCTTAGGTAATGCTTGCCCTAGTTCCAATCCAGTCACATACTAGTAGACAAATCACAATCTGCTGAAACACCTTCCTCAGTTTATCTACATTCTGGCTCCTTCCTCCTCATTCAACATCCTACCCACAGTATTTTTTTTCATCATTACAGACTTACTGTGGACTATAAACCTGTCTGCTGTCTGAAACATTACTTGTCTTAATTTTAGAATACATTTTACAGGGAATTGAACTTTTTTACTAAATGGCTGAAAATGTTCTTTTCTAACTATATTTTTGAAGGAACAAATGAAATTAAGAAATTGCTCTTTTAGAAAGTTTAGATTTTATATATATAGATATATGATTTTAATTTAAAACTAATTGGAAAATTTGGAAAATATGGAGAGCTGAGTTTAACTACAGTTTACAGAATGTTCTTAAGATAAGAGGGAACACAAAGAACAATATTGAAAATATTAAAGTATAATTTAAAAGAGTTCCAACAAGCTATAAAAATGAATTTTAGGGGAGTAAAAGTGTCTTCATTTAAGATAAAAATCATACAGATTAGCATATAAATGGCTCCAAATCTGAATTGTAAATCCCATAAATGTCTTAATAGGTAATTTAAGCTAGTAAGCCATACAAACTGACGAGGAAAACAGATAAGTTCGTAAAAATATCTATTAATATTTTGAAATATATTCTGGAAAAACAGTTTAATAATGCAGTCACATAGAAGACACGAGGATCCAAGCTCAAAGATGAAACAACTTTGAATGAAAGTATTCATTAAAAACTTAGGACAGGATTCACTGAGGCTGAAAACACTCCAAAGGAAAGGATATTAATAGCCCTTCCTTCTTCCAAGTAACCGATTAGGAATGTCCTTTAAATTTGTCTTCTATAAGAAGACCATCTTTTCATAGTATATTATATAATACACAAAAGCTCAGTTAAATGAACAGCATACAACAATCCCAAGTAAATAACAGAGACATTAACTGACAACTCCACACTGAAGGAACAGTATCTTTCTTTCCAATATTGACACAGATAAGATTTTTCTGATCTTGATCAAATTAGGTTTCTTTCTTTTGATTTTCAGGTGTGTGAGCTTCATTGTGAATGTGCCAAATAAGAATGAGAGAGGAAAGAAGGGGAAAGGAAAGCAGAACTCCTCAACATACAAAGCAGTCTGTGTCTTTAGGTCCTGAGCAGCCTCCAGCACATTCTCGGTGGCAGCAATCGCTTACATATGGGCCATAGCACCTGCCATCACACTGTTCTGCACACACCGTCTTGGTCACTGCAAAAGACAAAAACATCATGGAAGTCAAAGGCAGGTCAAAATACAAACATTTCAGTAAAAGAGAGATGGGGAGATGGTTTAGAACTGTAGCAATAACTGAGATCTATCAGAAATGCTTTACAAGCTAAAAAATAGGGGTGCTAGAGGAAACTCTATTCTATCTTCCTTAAATATACTATCCAATATAATATATATCTTTTTAGAACCTCACAAGGCATTTATAGGTATTACTGAAATGTGATTTCCAAAGTCATACTCAATTTTAATTCATAGCTAAAGGGCTAACTTTATAAGTACAAAAAACTAGGCTATCTATTAAAATGGATAAGCTTATTCACCTAAGGGTTTTGAGAAGAGTAAGACTAAGAGAACTTTGAAAATAAAAGCAGCAATACAATATATCAAACAATCAATAAGCATTTAATGTCTCTTATACATCAAGCATTGCTCTAGTCTGGGAATACAAAACCAAAAACCAAAACAGTCCCTGCCCTCAAGGAGTTTACAGTCAGGCAAACATGGTGGATTGAGGGCTAGCCTCAGAACCTGGAAGACCTGTATTCAAGCCCTACCTCCAATACATTCTAGCTATATGAAAACAATGAAGATACTTAACATCTCAGTGACCCAGGAAAATATCTAGGTCTCTAAAAATATGAAAATTTTGATGATTTGTAAATGTCTTCACATCAACTCCCATGAAATCATAGGTTTGAACAGAACCCCAGAAGCTTAACAAACATATGTAAGACTCATATCATTTTCATATACCTCTGACCTAGAGATGACATAGAAGTATATAAAGATATAGATGTATAGTCGCACACCTCAGGCCCTTAATAAGTGTTTTTATATTGAATTAAACTGGCTTAGATGTTCAGATCTTCATAACATGTTTGTTCATCAAAATTTTGTGAAATATGTATGGCAGCCATTATCTCTATGTAGACACGAAGAAAAATGAGAAACAACACCTTTAGTGGAGTTAAGAGTAGCATCTTTTCTCATGTTTATATCATACAAAATCTATTGGGTTCTTAAAAAATGAACAGCTTTCCTCAGAAAAGATAAAAAAATTCCCAATTTTTACCTAATAAATTAACAATATTTTCCTCAAAGTCAAACAAATAGTATTTGTTGAACACTCTAGGGAAAATGTTAAAGAGAGGATGGGTGATGACAGAACATTGTGGGAAAAAGAATAAGGCTATAGAAATAAAGATATATCCAAGAATTAAAAAACATAAATTAACCTTAAACATTTTCTTTCATTTTTCCATGCTTTATTTGTGGTTTACATTTAGATACTTTTCTGTTTAGCTTCAGATTGTTATTATAAAAGTTTCAAAATATACTATATAATACTCACATGAAATAGATACACTGTTCTATTGCATAGGATAATATCACTCATATTCGTATTTTTGTGATCAGAGATTTAGAGCTGGAATATATGGGGAAATCAATAACAAAACATGACAGATACCTCAAAGCAAACCATAATTTGAGACATCAGGACACAGTAGGTTTTGAATGGAGTTTCTAACATGCAGAAACAAAACAGTTGTACAATGAAAGGGGTAGTGTACCGAAAGTGAAAGAGGCTTGGTATTGCCCATTACTTTTGCCATTTCACTTAATTTTCCTGTGCCTGTGTTCTTCTATTTATAAAATAAAAGTTTTGAACCTGATGATCTCAATTCTATTCTAATATTCTATATATCTATGATCTTTAATGTCAAAAGATTTCGGAGGGCATATGGAACACCCTGGATTTCTGAAGATGAATTTTAGAGTTTTAGAGTTCTTACCTATTTGAATATCTCATTATAATTCATTTATTTGATCTTTAAGAAGTTTTATATAACTTTGTTTTATACAATCTCTAAGAAGCTAAAAAATCATCAAAATCAAACATTTGCCTAGACTGATTTTCCTTTTCTCGACTTAGTGATATGGTTTCTGACTCTTCAATACGGACTGCATTGCACATAGGAGACCTATAATGAATGAAATGAATGAAACTGGAGAAGTGGCAAAATGTCATTTTAGAACATTCAAAAACAGTCCTTTGACTTGGCAATAGCTTCTAATTAAGGCAACAGCCAGGAGTTAAATAAACAAACCATTAGGTTTAGACTGTTAATACAGGCCCATACTCTTAATTTGAGTAGAGAATGGGCATTTCACTATGTGTTAAATAGACATTAACAACATAAGATGTTAATGTAAGGTCAGTCTTGATATTCTGAATCTTGATAAAAATACCACATTTTAAAGAAGACATATGCATATATTTTTATTTCTATGTTAATTTTAAGATGACTTAAGATTTGTGAGAACTATAAAATCAGCATTTTCCATTATTTAAATAAACTTTTGACTTGCATATGAACTGATAATGCTTAATATTGTTGAACAAAATTGGATTATGTAGGTTTTTGCATATGTATACCAAAGGAATTTTAAAATTGACTCTGAACTTCGTATTAAAGTATTATCCATATTTCCTAGAAAAGGGTAAGATTGTACTTTTGATACATGCAAACAACAAAAATAACTTTCTAATAGCTTACAAACCTAGGGTTAATGTTCATATTCTGACCTTAATCTGTGAAAAACAGCCTAATTGTTAAGAAGATAACTAGAGCTTCCAGTTGTATGATTCAAAATAAGAAGTAGGTAATACACTCAACTATTTTTCTCCAAAGCAGACAATTTGAGATAATACAATTTCATCAAGTTTAATAAATATTTCTGGACTGGATTGAATTATGTGATTCTCTTCTTGTGTGTATAAACATATATTCATATACATTTATAATACCAATGCTGCTAGCTGCTGCTATGGAGGTGTATATCAGTAAGGCAAGATTCATGACCTGGAGGATAACCGTGACAATGCCTGAATGGTGTAGAATCACAAAGTATGAAAAACTTTCTAGGTAGAAGGCAGTGGAAGTATAACATTTATTCAGACACCAAAGAATCCAATCGCAGGATCAGCTACTCCAATTCAATATACCAGTAATTGTATTCCAAAACCAGTAAGTCCACCTCAATGTAGCAACAAGGAAATTATAACACAGTATTATAGCAAGGAACCAAGTCATCCTGTAACCTTTCCTCCTGCTAGGGCCTTCCTGTAAACAATCACTCAACTATCCTAACTCTCCACTTATCACTCTCAATGTCTGCTCTTCAATACCCACTTGATGTCTGCTGCCTCAATGTCTTCTTGATGTCTGTCTCTCAACTCTGCTTCCCTTCAGTTCTGCTTCTCTTCAGTTCTGTCCCTCTTCAAATCTGATCCTCTCATACTCTGGGCTCTCATTATATACAGTCCTAGCTGTTGTCTGATTGGCTAGAACTCAGGTCTCTGATTGGCTGAATTTATGATTGACTAGAACTCAGTGCACATACCATTGGCTCTGGTCTTAGCAACTCCCCTTAGGGCCTGAGGGCTTCATGCTCAAATTGGCTTAGTACCTGGTAAGTAAAAGCTTTATGCCTACTTACAAACAAAGATATAATCAAGCTTTCCCTCCTAGCCCTACCTGAGGCCTATTGAATGGGTGGGGAAGATCTTTGATCACATCAATACTACAAGATGTAAGAACAAGACCAATAACACCAGCACACAGGAGGGCTGCTAGCATAAGTTCTTTGATCTGCTTTTCTAAGGAAAGCACTTTAAGGGGTTTACAATCTTACTTTAATTAAATATACATATATCATTGACTTAGTTCAGAGGAAAAGGTCAGCACCTTGAACTTCAGAGAAAACATGAACAGAAATTACAAGCAGAAATTATATAAACAGAGCAAATAACACAAATCAGCAGAAAGTGCTTCTGTCTGTCCATAGCAATACATGCATAGTTACCAGAAAAGTACCAACATTTGGGTTTTCAAAGCTGGGGGCTGCTTAATGGCTACCCAGAGTCTTGTCTGGTCAAATCTCACAAACATTCTTCCAGTGAGTGAGCCTCCAAACAAAATGCTAACCACTTCTTCAGGGTCAGCCCTCAGAGGGCATCACAACCATGTGATTCAAACTCATGTGATTTAGGCTTTATTGTGACTTAAGCAGGTCTTCCAAGACTCTTGATTCAATCAAAGACTCTTGATTGAAACAAAGGCAAGATGCAGTCAAAGGCACTTGATTGCCTAAGTGACAAGAAGCAATCCAAAAAAAAAAAACAGCAAAAAGTCCCACTTTGCTTGCCATTACAACATTCACATCCCTGTGAACTGACTCTGAACTTTTATAAGCATTACACATATCTTCATAAGAAAAAAATAAGGTCATAGTTTTGGCAATAAGCAAACAATGTATATCAATTAATACTTTGAAGATAGTATAATATTAGGGTTAATGTTCTTGTTTTGAGTTTAATTTGCAAAAATATTCAAGTTGTTAAGAAGACAATTCAAGACAATATAAATTTATCAAAATTAATTAGTGCTACTGAACTGGGTTGAATTATGTGGAATAATATTCATTTCTATAGAAATATATATATATATACATATATATCTGCAGATAAATGTGCATATGTATATAAATGTATATGTGTATATGTATATGTATGTGTATAATATCACATGAGAAACCTAAAAATTGACCCGGAACTTCTTCTTAAAATATTGCCCACATTTTCCTATGAAATGATAGTACAATCTAAGGTTATCATTCCTGCTCTGAGCTAATATGTGAAAATAGCCTAATCAGTTTGAAAGACAACTAGAATTTCTAGCTGTGATGATTCAAAATAAACAGTTAAAATTCAGCAATACACACAACCAATTTTTCCAAAGCGTTTGCAGAAGTTTAGACAAACGAATTTCTTACTGTTTCATATGAAATTTGAAAAGCCACATTAAATGAATTCTTTATGTTTCTTTCTTCTCCCAAGATTTTACATTTTAATTAAAAAAAAACAAACCAGAGACAAAGACCCAAATGTTCCCATACATAATGAACATTAACGGACAAGCATCATTCAATGGTTATTTTTCTAGTTTGCTTTCATTAGGAATAACATTACTTTTTCATTATTAATAGTATAATATTTTGCAATGATGAGGATGGTTTTAGAAAATTCTAGGAAAACTTGTATGAAATTATGTAAAGTGAGTAAAATCAGGAGAAAAAATAATACAGTAATAATATTGTAAAGGCAAACGACTTGGACAAATTTAGGAAGTCTGACCAATACAAGGCAACTAACCACAGCTACAAAGAACTCATGATGAAATAAGTTATCTACCACCAGGTACAGGGGTCACAGACTCAGATTGTAGAAGGGAGCATATACATCTATACACATATATAGCATAACTAATACATGATTTTTTTGACTATATAATACATACATAAATGTGTGTGTGTATAAATTGTGTGTACATACAAACATGTATATGTAATCATAGCTCTGATAATTCCAAATGCTTTTCGTGAAAATATGTGAAACTTAACAGCAGAAGGAAGGGGCTGGTGGGAGGAAAATGAGATGAAGTGAGAGGGAAACTTCCTCCAGATGATGGGATTTGAGTTGAGCCTTAAAAGAAGGCAGGGAAGCCAGGAGAGAGATCTGAGGAGGGAGAGCATTTGATGAATGAAGGACCAAAGAGGTGATGCCATGACATGCAAGTTAATTGTATTTAAGTGAGGGAGGTCTTTGAAAAGTCAGCAGCCTCACTTTCTCCTCTGGAGCCATCTGGGTATATTGGGGAGAAAAAACAATTTCAGAAATCAAAATTTATATTCCTTTGGGCAGAGCACCCATAGTTAAGGACATGATACCCTTTGTGGTAAGGAAGGAAGGAAGGAGGACAAGCAGGGAAAAGGCAAAGCGTCCAGATATGAGTGAGGAACACCAAATAAATCAGTATAGCTACATTGTAAGTTACACAGTGTCTCACAGGTTCATAATGAGACTATGGCATCTCAAGCATTTCCTCTGATGGAGGAAAAAAAAAGACTGTTCTATGGGGGTAGGGGACATAAGGCAACATTCCTATTCAGTCTAAATCTGATCACACAACTAACTCCAAATGAAAGGAAATATTTTGAAAGCATTTGTTTAAAGGATAAGTAAATACACTTATGGATAATGATATAAGAAAAGGGAATAATGACTTAAATTTTCAACTAAATCCTCCTCTGCACAAACTCTGGCAGTGGTCACTGGGCCTAAAAGTCCAAGAGCATGCATCTAGGGATGGATTGTCTGCAAGACAACTAGTCAGCTCATGCTCAGAATTGTAACCTTTCTGTCCACAGCAACCCTGGAAACCCCAGTGATAGAAGGGTTTGTAGATTTCTGTTGGGTGAGAGAGTATCCATACTGATGAAAAATGGATACTTCAAGGATTGAAGAAGGAAAGCAAAGAAGTAAGTGAAGGCAACCAGAAAAAAAGCTTCATCTCCAAGTAGTCAGGTATTGCACCTGAGATAAATTTCTTATGTTTATGTACATTTCAGTTTCTGGGGAAAAAATATCATTCGTTCCTTTATACTCACACAGATGTTATTATAGGTCAAAGTGAAGGTTTCTACAAAGTAAATCCATTTAATTCCTTTGGCTAGATTGATGAGCTTCATGTACTTTGTATAAATTAAGTACCCTCAACTATGCCCATCCATCATTAAGAGACAAAACCCAAAATCAACCTAAACACACCAAGATGACTTGTATGGCCTCCACAGTAACATTAACATATAATTACTTTGGTTTTATTAGTTTCTATTCTGACTTGAATATTATTTCACTAACATTTTTTAGTACACAGTATCCTTTCTTAATTACTGCATGGGGATGCATTAAAATCATTTTGGTGGGATTCTAACTGGTCCGTTCATTTGTTAATACACCATTAATAGCAATTGGTTAACTGGAAAAGGTAAACACTCAGAAGTTTAAGTGTTTATTGTAATGGGGTCAGGGGCTGTGAAAGCAAAATTAGGGTTTTTTTTTTATAAATATCCAAGAGATCTCCAATGGCGATGCTTAAAAGTTTAAAAGAATCATACATACAGGCTATCTTGCTAGCAAGACAGCTCAGCTAGAGACAGAAAGTATATTAGAAAAGCTTTATAACCTCAGAGTAGACATCAATTTGGATTCTGCTTCCACTCCTCACATACATCAAATTTATCCTAAAGAAAAGGACAAAGACAACATGACTCTTTTTTCAAGTATCAATTTACCTTAATTAGAGAAATCTGAAGTGCTTTTATATGATGTCAGTTTAGTGAAGTTATTTATTCACTCATTTGTTTTTTTTTTCATTTTTTTAATGAGCACCTATTCTATGGAATACTTTAGAAGGTCTTTGATTTCATCAGTATGGATACTCTTCATTCCCATCCCTTATAGATGGCCAAAATGAGTTGCTGCTATGGTGGTACACACACACACACACACACACACATACACAAACACACACACAGAGACACACACACACCCAGACACACATACACATGGATACACACAAATATGTATGGAGTGTATATATGCATATATAGCATATATTTATATATAAAAGCCATGGAGGCACATACATGTGCATCCATGTATATATCTATACATGTAGAACTTAGTGGCCAACCTTCTGATGATTGGCCTGTACCAATTTAGCCAAATAAATAATTGGATGATAGACATAAAGTCCTGAGTGGGATAGTGAGGACCTCTCATGGAATCTGGGTGTCAGCCTTTCTGTGAATTGAGTGGGATAAATGGAGGTGGGGACTTTTTGGCATGGCTCAGGGCTTCTAATTGACAGCTAGACCTAAGTTTCGAGTTCCTAAGAATCAACTGAACTGCGTCCTCGCCAAATATAAAAGTGTTCTTAAGAGTTACTATTGACTAAATTAGTGTTTCCTTATTCCTTGTACCTGGGTTAGATTTCTTGCAAGATTGTGAGCCTGAACTCCAGCAATGAGAGTGAAGGTCAGTGGTGGGAGGGGGATGGAATGCGCTAGGGTATATAATCATTGCTTTCTGTACCGTGCCTTGCCTACTGGTGGTGATGACGCCCTTTATCGGAGATCATAATAAAGAAGTTTTCTGTTTCTTGAGAGCTCTGATTCTTTTAAATAATTGCTGGTGGGTGATCTCACCCCACACAGTCCTTTTCTGGGTTTGTTCAACTTAGTAGTAGGGTAAGTACAAACTCACCTCTATGACAAGACAACCTCTGTGACACTGAGGCACTAGGACCTCAATAGAAGTGAATACTTTCCTTTGGTATGGTAAACAGGAAGGACTCCAATCTTTCCCATGTCCTTTCTTGCTCTCTGCCTTGACATAATCCTGTCGTTGTTGTATTTGTCCTTCTTTCACAAAGAGGACCATGACATCGGGAAAATGATGACGTGACTTGCAGTTGACTTTTATTTGAGTGAGGGAGATCTGTGTAAGGTCACCAGCCTTACTCTCTCCTCCAGAGCCATCTGGATCCCCATGGCCAGATACTCATGAAGATGACTGGAGATGGACCAGGATGCTATCGGAGACCCTGAGCCTCTTAGGCTAAGGTCTTTTCAGATTCTCACTTTGAGTGAGGTAATTCCCAGTCAGTGAATAGGCCACGTTTGGAAGTAAGTCAAGAGATGTCCCCTTTAATAAAAAAAAAAAATCAATCTATGAGGGAAAGACCCTCATGGTTGCTGGCCAAAAGAGAAACAGTTACTATTTAAATAATCCTATGCTTTATTAGAAAGAAAGGCTTGAAGACTTAAAGCAAACTTGCTCTGAAGATTGATCTGCTTCAGTCTTTTTTAGGGCAACTAAGTGGTGTACTGGGGAGAAAAGAGCCAAAAGAAAGGCCTGTATCCTTTCACAAGATATAACTTGCTTCCCTAGGAAGGATACACTGGGTGCTGGTCCAACTGAGGTTCCAAAAGATCTAGTCTCAAAAGATTCTGGAAGGAGCCTGCATCAATTGTCCTTTTCCAGGACTGGGAACTTACCATACACTGGAACAAGTCTGTGTTACAGCAATCAGACTTTTCCCTGTTCTTCCCTTTTGGGATGCTAAGACTATCAAGTCTCTCCTCTGAATGGGTGGGAAACCTTTTGCTGTCTTTGTTTTGAAGTATTTCTCAGCACTGAGGCAATCAAGAATCATTGAATTGTATATGATGTGGTGCTGGTGTTTGGAGCTTTCCCACACTGATTTCTTACATTCTAAATGGTGAGCCTCAAGTGACCCAGGGCCTTGAGACAGGTATATAAGATCCGGGGTTGGTATTTGATTTTTGGGAGTACACTCACTGAAGGGTGAGGAGACTCTGGGCAAGCCATTGAACTGCCCCACCCCTGGCTTTGTAACCCAGACAGACAGATATTGGTGGTTCTCTGGTAACTATGAATTATGACTTGAATCAGACAAGGTCTGTCTGTTGATGTTTGTAATTTCTGTTTGTATTTGCCTTGAAGTTCAGGGGGCTGATCTTTTCCCCCTGAACTAAGTGAATGATATATGTATGTTTGATCAAACTAAGATTGTTAACACCTTAAAGTTGCTTTCCTTAGAAAAGAAGATCAAAGAACCCGTGTTAGCAGCCCTTCTGTATGCTGGTGTTATTTGTCTTACACAGCCACAGTAGCTGCTAGCCAGATTGTTGCTATAGTCTGACAGGAGACGAGGCTTTACTTGGAAAAAGCATGACTTAGGTCTCCTAGAAATCTCACTATTAGCCTCATCTTACTTACTCTGCCTCAACACTACTGGATTCATACAATCAAATGTTGCAAAGTTGGAGAACAACTTCAAGGTCACTTAGTCCAAACCGCTCATTTTACAGAAACAGGAAATGAGTGAGTATCCAAGGTCAAACAGCCAGCTAGCAGAAGAGTCAGGACTAGAGCCAGAATCTCCTGGCTCAAGGTCCTTTCCACTATATCATGACACCTCCATAGTTTATGTTTTCTATCACATTGGATTTCATGTTATTTAGTATTTAATGACAAGCATTCTTTATCTGACAGCCAGTAACACATCTCTATTCTTCATATTATTGCATTTCTGACAAAAAAGCATGCAACTGTAATATATCATCTTCCTTCCTAGAGCCACTCGCATATCTCTGAGATTTTAGGGGGTGGTCCTATTCAAATTCTAGCCCTGACTTAGCATTATACTGTTTCCCATATTACATCGGGTTGCCTCTTTAATAGAGGGACCAACTAGATAGGACTACTCTCCTGATAGTTCATATTTGATAGCACCCAAAGATTTACAAAGTGCTTTTCATTTTTTTCATCTAGGCTTTGCAATGACTCTGTGAGGCATGGACTACAAGTATTATTTGCCTAGTGCCTAGGATAGAAATTGAACCTACAATTTCACTGAAATATGGAACTCCCAGGTTAGAAATTTGCCTCTACCAATCCAAGTCAGCACCTTCTCTCTAACTTATAACCAGAAAAAAAGTTGCCTAGATTTGAGTTGTCAAACATGTTGCCCACCAACTTCATTGGCCCCTCCCTAAATCTCAAATTGGGAAATAATTAATAAAATAAATAAAAACATAGTATAACATAGACAATGTTATTGTGTTTGTTTCTAAGTCAAAATGCAACCCTATGAGGGATCCTTATGTATGATTTAGTAGATATCATGTCTTAACAGGCTTAGAACACTGAGCGTTTAAGTGACTAGCCCAGAGTCACACAGTAAGTTTATGTCAGAGACAGGACTTGAATTCAGCTCTTCCTGACCACAAGACTATCCACTATGCCATGATGCCTTTTAAAATTTAAAATAGTAATGTGGAAACTGAAATTTAGAGAAGTTATTTGACTTGCCAAGAGTAACATAAGGCAAAATCATGAAAGGTAAGAGATTCAAATCAAGATTTTTCTGACTAATTCCAATGTTATTTTTATTCTATCATGCCATCTGACTTTGGATTTATATTAAGGAACACACCAAGCATTTATTAAACACTTACTATATGCTGGACAATATACAAAACATTTTACAAATATCTCATTTGGTTCTCACAATAATCCTGGAAAGTAGGTGCTATTATTACATCCATTTTAGTGCTGAGGAAACTGAGCCAGAGATTAAATGACTTAGTGAAGGTGACAAAGCTAACAAGTATCTCAGGCTGGATTTGAACTCAGGTCATCCTGATTCAAGGCACAGGACTCTACTCAACATGTTCTCTAGCTGTCTTTAGGTAATTTTGGTGGTATAAAAGAAACTGGATATTATAGAGATAAAATGCTGGGGTGGATTACCAAGCAAGATTCTGGAAATCTCTCTGTATTTTTAGAAAAAAATAACTATATAATCTAGATAGTTTAGTTATTTACTCACTTAAAGATAAAGGACCTAGACTAGATGGTTTCTATAAGGCCCTTCCAGCTCTAGAATCCATAATTTATTTATCAATATTAAGGTCACAATAAAAAAAAAATTATGTCATTGGCTAGGACCCACTTTTAGTAAACTGATTGTAACAATGATACTTGTTGCTACCGTGGCTGTGTAAGACCAAAAACAGCAGCACACAGGAGGGCTGCTAGCACAGGTTCTTTGATCTGTTTTTCCAAGGAAAGCAACTTTAAGGTGTTTATATTCTCACTTCAATCAAACATGCACATATCACTGACTTAGTTCAGGGAAGTGAACTCCAGAGAAAACACAAACAGAAATTACAAGCAGAAATTACATAAACAGAGCAAATGAGCAGACAGGCTTCTAGATGTCTGAACAAAGCTATACATACATAGTTACCAGAGAGAGAAGCACCAACATCTGGGTTTTCAAAGCCAAGGGGCTCATTAACAGCTACCCAGAGTCTTCATACTATCACTCTTTCAGTGAGTGATCCCCAAGCAAAATCTTGCCTCCTGAAGTTCTGAGAGTTCTGGGTTCTCAATTCTCAATTCTGAGTTCAATGGCTATCCAGTGGGCATATATACCCTTTTCAGGGCCTTAGGGCTTCGCACCTCTCCAGGGCTTCACTTCTCTCCTCACCTAATTAGCAAAAGGGTGTGGGCCTTCCTACAAACAAAGGGAAGACTCAACCAAAGGCACTTGATTGCTTTAGTACTGAGAAGCACTCCAAAAGAAAAAAAAAACAGTAAAAAGTCCCACTTTCCTTGCCCTTACACTGAGTAAAACACTAAACATGCAATTAATAAAAGCATGTTATGACTTGTAGAACACTTTGGGATGCCAAAGTGAAGAGAAGTATGACTACCAAAACCAAAGATTTCTACCCATTTCCAAAGAAAACAACGGGACTCCATAGCAGCAATGAAAAATGAACATAATAATTTTCATTTTCAACCTGAGGGTCTTGTTGAACAATAAAGCATGGTATGACAAACTCCTGCTGAACCCTGTGAAAACAGGGGAAATGGAGGAGAACTGTTTATTTTCGGCCCCTAGTATAGCCACCCTCTATGTGGCTACAGGGTAAGAGGTACCAGTACTTCCTCAGTGGGGAAGTAATGACCTCAGTTTGCTTTTTTGGGGGGGGCATTAGAGATGGGGAATTAGAGATGAAACAATAAAGTAATGAGCAACAAGGTCCTTACTGTATATAGCATTACCTCACAAATTTCCTTTAGAATTCTGGAAATATGGTGGTCATAGCTAAGAAATGATGCCTACGCCTTCTTCTCACCAATACCAATAAAGGTCTAGTTATTATATGATGCCTCCTAAAATGTAAAATCATGAAGTGTATGGTAACTCTTGAAGAAGTCATGAAGAATACAAAAATCTTCTGATATTCTCTTATTCAATCTTCCTCAAACTCAGCATTTTATCTCCAGGTTTTTTTGTCTTTTTCATAGGTTGCCTCTTATGCCTAAACTGAATATCAACCTCATTTTATCTGTTAGTATATCAAGGTTCCTTCAAGGTTTATGCATCACATTTCTCAGTAGAAGCACTTTCTGATTCCTCTGCTTGGTAATGCTCTTCTTCTCAAATTTTCAAGTAAATATTTACCTGTTTATGTGTTTACCCCTCCTTTACCCACACACACAATAGAAAGGAAGCTCCATGACACGGGGGCGGAGCCAAGATGGCAGCTGGAAAGCAGGGACTTGCATGAGCACCCCCCGCCAGTTCCCTCCAAAAACCTATAAAAATGTCTCTGAACAAATTCTAGAGCTGCAGAACCCACGGAATAACAAAGGGAAGCAGGGCTCCAGCCCAGGAAAGCCCAGATGGTCACAGGGAATGGTCTATCACCTGGAGTTGGGAATGGAGAAGAGCAGAACCTAGCGTGGGTTGCAGCAGGACCAACTAGACCAGGAGCTGGGTTGAACAGGCCCTAGCACCTTGAATCAGTGAGCTGTGGCATTTACCAGGCTTCTCAACCCACAAAGGCCAAAGATAACAGAGAAGGTTAGTGGGAAAAACTGCAGGGACACAAGAATGAAAGGAGTTTGCATTTTGGCCACCACCCCGGGGGCAGAGGAGGTGGTGAAGCTACAGAACTACAGCTGCAGTTGCTTCAGGCCCCAGGCCCACCTGGTGGGAGGAATTAAGTGGCAGATCAAAGCAGGAGTGCAGAGCCTGTTAAGATCTGAGTCGTAGTCTGGGCTAGTGATCTTGGGGGAGGAGGAACACTGGTGTGGCAGAGCTTGCTGTGTAGAAATAGCTCTGAAAACAACAGCATATCCCCTCAAGCTTGGGACAAAGTACTCTCTACTCTACAAGCAGTCATACCCCATCTAAAAACTCAAGGGTCAAGTAGTTGGCTGGGAACGTGGCCAGGCAGCAAAAAATGGACTCAGATTCAGACTCAGACTTTGGGATGTTTCTTTGGTGACAAAGAAGACAAAAACATACAGCCAGAAGAAGTCAACAAAGTCAAAGAGCCTACATCAAAAGCCTCCAAGAAAAACATGAACTGGTCTCAGGCCATGGAAGAGCTCAAAAAGGATTTGGAAAAGCAAGTTAGAGAAGTAGAGGAAAAATTGGGAAGAGAAATGAGAAGGATATGAGAAAACCATGAAAAACAAGTCAATGACTTGCTAAAGGAGACCCAAAAAAATACTGAAAAAAATATTGAAGAAAACCACATCTTAAAAAATAGACTAACTTGGGGAAGATAGAGGGTGCAGTGAGTAGAGCACTGGCCCTGGAGTCAGGAGGACCTGAGTTCAAATCCGGCCTCAGGCACTTGCCACATGTATTAGCTGTGTGACCTTGGGTAAGTCACTTAACCCAAATTGCCCTGCCAAAAACAAAAAAAAAAAAAATAGACTAACTCAAATGGCAAAAGAGCTCCAAAAAGCCAATGAGGAGAAGAATGCCTTGAAAGGCAGAATTAGCCAAATGGAAAAGGAGGTCCAAAAGACCACTGAAGAAAATACTACCTTAAAAATTAGATTGGAGAAAATGGAAGCTAGTGACTTTATGAGAAATCAAGATATTATAATACAGAACCAAAGGAATGAAAAAATGGAAAAAACACTGACCTGGAAAATAGATCCAGGAGAGATAATTTAAAAATTATTGGACTACCTAGAAGCCATGATCAAAAAAAAGAGCCTAGATATCATCTTTCAAGAAATTATCAAGGAGAACTGCCCTGATGTTCTAGAGCCACAGGGCAAAATAGAAATTGAAAGAATCCACCGATCGCCTCCTGAAAAAGATCCCAAAAAGAAAACTCCTAGGAATATTATCGCCAAATTCCAGAGCTCCCAGATCAAGGAGAAAATACTGCAAGCAGCAGAAAGAAACAATTTGAGTATTGTGGAAACACAATCAAAATGATGCAAGATCTAGTAGCTTCTACATTAAGGGATTGAAGGGCTTGGAATATGATATTCCGGAGGTCAATGGAGCTAAGATTAAAACCAAGAATCACCTACCCAGCAAAACTGAGTATCATGCTCCAAGGCAAAATATGGATTTTCAATAAAATAGAGAACTTTCAAACCTTCTCAGTGAAAAGACCAGAGCTGAATAGAAAATTTGACTTTCAAACACAAAAATCAAGAGAAGCATGAAAAGGTAAAGAAGAAAGAGAAATCATAAGGGACTTACTAAAGTTGAACTGTTTTGTTTACATTCCTACATGGGAAGATGATGTGCATAATTCATGAGATCTAAGTATTAGGGTAGCTGAAGGGAATATATATTATATATATATATATATGTATATATATATATATATATGTGTATATATATATATATATATATATATATATATATATATACATATGTAGATGGAGGGCGCGGGGTGAGTTGAATGTGAAGGGATGATATCTAAAAAACATAAACCAAATTAAGGGATGAGAGAGGAATATATCGAAAGAGGGAGAAAGGAAGAGGTAGAACAGAGTAAATTATCTCTCATAAAAGTGGCAAGAAAAAGCAGTTCTGTTGGGACGGAAGAGGGGACAGGTGAGGGGGAATGAGTGAAACTTGGTCTCATCGGATTTGACCTGAGGAGGGAATAACATACACACTCAGTTGGTTAACGAGGAAAGAGATAAAAAAGGGGGGACTATAGAAGGGAGGGCAGATAGGGGGAGGAGGTAATCAAAAGCAAATACTTTTGAAAAGGGACAGGGTCAAGGGAGAAAATTGGAGAAAGGGGGATAGGATAGGAAGGAGCAAAATATAGTTAGTCTGTCAGAACATGAGTATTTTGGAAGGGTTTTTCATAATGATACATATCTGGCCTATGTTGAATTGCTTGCCTTCTTAGGGAGGGTGGGTGGGGAGGAAAGAGGGGAGAGAATTTGGAACTCAAAGTTTTAAATGCAGATGTTCAAAAAAAGTTTTTGCATGCAACTAGGAAATAAGATATACAGGCAATGGGGCATAAAAATCTATCTTGCCCTACAAGAAAGTAAGGGAAAAGGAGAAAAGGAAAGTGGGGTGACAGAAGGGAGGGTTGACTAGGGAACAGGGCAGTTAGAATATATGCCATCTTGGAGTGGGGGGGAGGGTATAAATGGGGAGAAAATTTGCAATTCAACTCTTGTGAAAATTAATGCTGAAAACTAAAAATATTAAATAAATAAATAATGATTTAAGAAAGGAAGCTCCATGATGACAGGAACTGTTTTTCTTTTTGTCTTCGTATTGCCCATACCTAGTACAGTAATTTGCACACGGTAAGCACTTAATGCTGATTAGATTAAATTGGATCAGATTGGAATGAATTTGGTGATATTCTGATAATGAGTAGTTCTTCATATAGGAATGGCAAGTTTTCTTTGAACCTGACATATTAGCTGGTTTCCCTCACAAACCATATAGTGGTACCAATACCAGAAGATTTCAATTGCGTACCATCACCATGTCCACTAAAAAAATGTGAAAAAACCTACTAGTTACTACGTATAATACTACCTTCCAACGATGCCACAATATTTGCCAAAGTTTAGGTCAAGTAGGACTACCCACCATTTACTCCCAGGTTTAGTAACAGCATAATGCCTTAGTTCAGTAGTGAAAGTCTTATTTTAGATGTATGTGTCAGACATAGGATAAATAAAGTAAATGACTACTGGTCCTCTACACATAATTCATACAATAACATCAAAACATAATGTCTGATAACTTCATTAGGCCCATGATTTTGGTAATGACTAATTAGCATTCATCCTTTGCCCCAGATAAATTCACTGAGTTCACCAAGATCCCAAGGCTAGGCCATAATGATATTGTGAGTTATGTCAGACTTGAATGTATCTTGTTTGACCTGTTCCTTATCACCTGCTGCTTTGTACAATTATGAAACCTCATTCAATCAATTTTACAAAGCCACTCAATGAGGAACCTCAGAGCTGATTTTAAACTAGACTTCAGGCCACCAGGGAAATTCTAATTAATTGGCTACAAGCATCTCCAAAGTTCTTAAGGTGTTCAATAAATTGCCATATTCCAATAACTGTTCATGCATACAACCCCAAGGGAGAGACTATGGACTGTTTGACAGACTGAACAGAACTATGGACTGATAAGTCTCAGAACACTATTGGCAATGTGTAAACCACACTAGAGAGAACACGACTCCAAGTAGGCAAAGATTTTCATTAGCAATAGAGTAGAAAGATATAATTGAATTATGCTACCTTGGCAATGTCATTCCCCTTTTTCTCTTCCTACTTTCCCCCAACCCCATCTCCAGTGATCTGTTGAAAGACAGATAAACACACACACACACACACACACACACACACACACACACACTAAAACTGAATCAAAAAGTGATCATATCATTTGCGATTCAATCAGAGGGAAGTATTAAATTTAAAACAAGGAGTATAAGAAACTTCTCTGTCAACCTTTTGTAGTTTTGAGTCAGGAAAGAAAGCACTCCTCTTTGCTTTTCCTGAATAAACGCTTTTCTCTTCTACTCACCCTCGCTCCCACGTCTACTATCAGAAGTGGTGATAAGTAATACAGCCGTGCTCTCCTCTGTACAAATGGCATGTCTTTCATCTCCATGAAGCTGCATATGCAAGAGTTCAGAAATTCCAAAATCCCTGGATCATTTTATTTATATTCACTTCTGGCATTTGAATATTAGGGTGTATGGTGCTCAGAGAATTAATTTCAAAATTATAAAGACCTATTTTTCTGATGCTGGAGAAGCTAAGTAGAAAGGTTACCCAGTTTCCCTGGCTGCTTCTTACCAATCCACCTCAATTCCTCTCTCCACTGATTTCCATTATGCAGCAACAAAGCCCCAGTCAAGCACAAACAAAAGCCTCAAAAAGTCCTCTTTAAATTTGATTTCACGTCTAAAGGACAGGTAAATGTTATTGCTGTTGTTAGTTTTTTATTTGAGAAACAATTTATTTCTGGTGGAGGGAGGAGGGGACTGACAGTGCTGGTGGGGCAAAGCCAGTTCTTCTGCCCTACCTCCACCCTTGCCCATCCGGGAGGAGTGGTCCAACTGGGCTGGATCTGATGGCCAGACTGACCATGCTTGATGGATGAGATGTGCCAGGTTGGGCTGAAGTGAATCAGACCCGATAGTGGAGGAAAATGTCCACATAAAGGTGCAATCACTTAGGGGGCCAGTAGGCCAGCTTCCAACTCTTCTGCACTGACCATTTGTGCCTTTTTATGGCATAGGTGAGGGGGAACAGCAAAGCAACATTAGAGCCATCTCGAGCCCCATGAGTTTGTGATCATCATGCTCTGGTCCAGATACCCAACACAGGAAGGTACACGCATCTTTTGTTCCCTGCGACATAGTGGCATCATCATACTCAAAGATCTCATTGTAGATAGGCTGGGGAAGTAGACGTTGAAGTAAAGGGCCTCTTGAAGGGATACTAGAGCAGGTGGGTCACATTACCCCGTGAGTAGTGAAAAGACCTAATCCCGGGGTTGTGGGGTAGTGCCCCATTGTTAGCAGCCCAAACATTCTTGGGGTTAGGGTAAGGATTGGCAAATAGTCCGAAAGCTTCCCTGGTCTCATGAACATCTCTCCATCTTCATTAGGGCCATCCTGAACCTCTACTTCCTCTGCCAAGGTTTTGGCTTCTGATTCAGTGTAGCACACACCCACCAAATAGCGATAAACCAATCAGTCCATTCTGTGGGAAGAAGAGTGCACCTGCTTATATACCAGGAAGCCCCGGCAAATGCCGCCATGTTCCAAGGAGGAGAGGAAACCTTGGTGAGACCAGGGGTAGCTTGGTGGGTGCAGCTTGAGGCCACTGGCACCTAGAATAGCATACAGGTCCACAGCCAGCCCTGCAGCTCCTACTGCCAGCATTCTTAGGGCTGACAGTGCCGCCTTCCAGCCTCTGGAGAAGTTTGAGAATGATAACATTGTAGCAGCCTGAGGCAGCCACAGCACTAGAGTATGGGGCCTAGCCCTGCCTAGCTCAGACAAGCGTCCCACAGCCCTGGGTGCTGCCCTCTCTGGCCTCCTCCAGTAGGCATCCTGGGAGCCCTGGAGTGTGGCCCCTGTTATTTTTTTTAAGACAATTTTAAACCTTCACTTTCAGTTCCTTTTTCAAATCAACACAGATAGTGACTGTCTCAACAACAGAGTTATATAAACAAAAGATTTAATAATAGATTCAGAAGCTAAATGGATAATATTACACAGAAGTTCACAGGAATAGCGGTTACTTACTGGGTGGCTAATCTATAGGTCACTACACATCTTAGTGGTTT
Source organism: Trichosurus vulpecula (assembly GCF_011100635.1). Lineage (NCBI taxonomy): Eukaryota > Metazoa > Chordata > Mammalia > Diprotodontia > Phalangeridae > Trichosurus > Trichosurus vulpecula. Next base: position 289,601,566 of record NC_050576.1, on the reverse strand, counting down.
ATACATTTTCATGTATTATACATTTTATACATTTACACATTTTTATAGTGAACACAGGACGTGTTGTGGCATACTGTATAAAGATGGCTGTGGAGCCCAGAAGCCCCGGGTTTAAGTACAACCTCTGATACACACTGTTTAACCTGGGGCAAGTGTGAAAGGACCACTATCTACCCCCTAGTCATAGCCTCTTCCTGCAAAATGGGGTAGTCCCTAAAAGGCTACAAAAGCCAGGACTTGCTTGGCCCGGGGTTGGAGCAAGGCTCAAGCTGTGCCTCCTTTGCTTCCTGGTAGCTTTCAGTGGCATTAAGATAACTTCCTGAATTTTCTAAGGCAAGGCTGTTCAAAATATGCCCTGAGGGCCGCATGTGGCCACAACGTGATTTTATGAGGACTGTCTGTGTGTTTTAATTTTTGCCAGCGAAAAAATAAAATAATAATTTGCATGAAATGCATATTAGATTTTTAAATTCCATCACTAATAAATAATCACGTTGATGTTAATTTTCTTTGGTGTTTTTAAGCAGTATTATGGATGGAACATATCGCATGGAATTTTCAGTCGATCTGTGGGATGTTTTCATCTGTATGATGTAGACTAGTCAGTATGTACCTACCTTCATAAAGTTGTGTTGTCGCTTTGTTGTTTTGTGTTCGCTTTTGTGCTTTGCGCCTTTGCCTGTTGTATTGATGATGTGTGTTCCCCCACTTACTATTAGTGTACTGTATTTTTTATTCTGGGTGGGGCCTTCAAATAATTATTTTATTTTAATGCAGCCCTAAGATAACCTAAGGTTGAGCAGTCCTGTTCTAAGGCATGGAAGATTTCACCCCATTGGAACTGAGTTCTTCCAAATTCAGTGGGTGTGTGCAGATGATACAAGTCACTACACTCTCCCCTACTGACCAGATTCATTTCTATATGGAGAAAAGGTGAGAGGTCCACTGAGGTTAAATACCATGTATCTTTGTTGTGTGTCCTTGCTATGTTAGGGCTAAGTAAACCTAAATTAATAGGATGCTGGCATCAGACCCATCCCTATTAGCAAGTTATTTAATCTCAGTGTTCAGGAAAGTACAAACTTGCATTGGTACGTGGAGTTTCCTCATCTGGGGACTCTCAATAATAATGAAATCATTGCTCCAAATATCTAACCTTTTGAGAAATCTCACAGAGTCAACTACGGAGTAGATGACCCAGATATTTACAGGTACATAGTTAAAAAAGTCATTCTATTTATAATCAATTCTCCTTCTGGAATAGAGAATGAATGATCCATTGTAACCCAACACCATCATATGGGAAAACAAAGGAAAATGTACTTCAAACTAAAAATTACACTCCCAAATAACTAGAATTTTCCATGGTCCTCTCAACAGCTTACTTTCTCCAATTGTAGTGTTCTCCCTATTTCACACATCCCTATGAGGCTACAGATCATGTTGTATCTTTTCCATGAAACCTTCTAACATTCTTCCAATCTACAATGGTTTCCCTTAAGCTGATTTGCAAATCTTACCCTCTCTTTGGCACATTTTGGCACATTACTGACTTCTTTTGACGTGTTCTCTATTTCTCTGGACTCTTCGAAATTTCTGAGAAAAAAGAACATGCCGGGGAGGATGATATGTATCACAAATAGGTGATCAATAAAACTTTGTCATATGGACTTGAATTGTCTCATGTCCAGACATGTACCAAAAAACAGGATTAGGTAGTGTACATGTGCTGCAGAAGAAGTAGAAATTCTTTCCTTGGTGGGACAAGAATAACATTTCCTGGGAGAAGAGCAAAGAACTCCACAAACGATGAGTATTTCTCCAATAAGTAAGAAACAAAATCATCTAGGCTTTTTCAATCATTAACGTGTAGTAATTAAAGTACAATGAATGCAATAGCTAATTTGTATTAGAATTACCAGTACCTTGGGAAAGTTTTATAATCTTTAGAATAGGTCAGTTTTTGTTTTTGTTTTTCTGAGTTTCTTAAACTCATGCTTAATTTTCATTTCAGAAAAGCATTCAATTAATGAGTGCATTGTAATGTTTCCTTTAATTTTACAATATGTCAAGAAACTATAAATCCACAAAGGAAAAAAATGGGAAATAACTGAAATCAATAAGGAAGGTTTATGAACATGCAAAGTTATTAGTGAAATACAAGGATGTTAATTAAAGATGCTAGCTTTTCGCAAAGGCTCTCTGTTACCCTGATTGATCTTGGCTGCTGGGTCAGCTCTTTCTCTCTTGCCCATTAGCTCTCACTTGCTTTTCACTGCTCTAATTGGATATTTACTGCATCGGCACCTTCTTTTAAACAACATTTGTTGCAAAAAGACTGTAAATACTATTATGCTTTAGACAAATGATACATGTACAAATATAGGCTTGCATAAATAGTTTATTTTTTTTGTAACTTGGCATTGGAGCTTTTACAGATCTTCATGAGAATTTCGGCATTTCATGCAAATGTTTGATAATTCTTCTGAATAAAATATCTTACTTTTCTTTTGAATTCAAAATCCTGCTTTAAAAGCAGTTGCAAAAATACTTTAGATAAAACACTACGCCCCACATTTTAAGTAGTGTTAGAAAAATTAATAATAATAATGTTTTCAAAATTAAGCCCCCCAAAAAAATCTAAGAGGGCTTTAGTTTTACCAAGCCAAAGGATAAAATTTATGAAAATTCCAGAAAACAATTTTCTTGCTAAATAAACATGATGAATTATTGTGGAAAATGCCAAAATATGATGAAATTTTTCCATAAGAATTTTCAGTGCTTGTATAGAGACAATATTTTCCCCAAAGTTTTTGTATAGATTATTTCATTTTACTTGATCAGTATAAAAATTGCCAAAAAGTCTTTTATTGATGATAAAACCAACTTTTTTTACATCTACCTCTCTATATTCACTAATATCATTATTGTTCAAGTTTCAATTGGAAAACAAGGACTTAGGCTGTTTTCTTTATAGAAAAAGGTACACATGCCACATGGGGTATGGATAGTATAATCAATGAGACCATGTGTTGAATGGAGACAAATCGCACAAGAAATTTGGCTTCGGCAAATAAGTAAAAACAAATGATATTGATAAACACAATAACAGGCAAAAAAGTAGTTTTTTATGAATATGTTAATTACATTCATTTAAAAGGCAGATTCCCCCCTTAATTATTGTTCACAAAAGGATGTTTAGGCATAGATAGATAGGCAGCAGGGTGGCACAATGGCTAGAGTACTGGGCTTGGATGCAGGAAAACTCATCTTCCTGAGTTCAAATCTGGCTTCAGACGCTTATTAGCTGGGCAAGTCACTTTAACCTGTATGCCTCTGCAAAATGAGCTGGAGAAGGAAATGGCAAACCACTCTAGTATTTTTCCCAAGAAAATCACAAATGGATCACAAAGAGTTGGACATGACTGAAATGATTGAAGAACAAAAACATATATAGATATATGCCTTCCCCTCCCCTTTTACTGGGGAAATATACATACATACATACATACATACATACATATGTACAATAAAGAAAAAAACTTTAAAATATTAAATTACATATAACTTTATATCTATATCTATATTATCTGGTCATGTCAATATTACGCAGCCTAATTACACCCATCATACATTATTCTATTATCTTTTGAGTCATGCACATTTTTATTTCTTTGCAGATTATATGATTTCATGAGTCACAGCCCTATAACATCATTATGAGAACACTATTGTTAAAAAGATGACTTTTTATGTCAGCAAGAAAATTCAGGTTTGCTAAAAGCACCTCACAATTCCCCAGACATAATCTATACTGCTCTCTTCCCCCACCAAGATATACATACTGATGGACTGAACTAATGAATTGCATGAATAGGTACATGTCAGAATTTAGGTAATAAATGTTCCTTATCCAGGGCAGCTAGGTAGCACAGTATTTAGACTGCTAGGCCTGGAGTCAGAAAAACTCATCTTCCTGGAGTGAAATCTGGCCTCACATACTTACTGGCTGTGTCACCCTGGACAAGTCACTTAACCTTGTTCACCTCAGTTTTCTCAGCTGTAAAATGAACTGGAGAAGGAATGGCAAAGCATTCCAGTATCCTTGCCACGAAAACCCCAAAGACAGTCATGAAGAGTTGGGCAGGACTGAAAATGATTGAACAACATTCCTTTTCCACTTTTTTTTCCCTTTAGAGATGATTAGATCCAACTCTTTTGAATGGTCATGAATACCACTATGGTAATGCTGTATTCTGAGGTGTGACACAATCAGTACCAAATAATCTGTCAGGACAATGATCTGGAAGATTTTACCATGTGCAATTAGTTTTGCTTCCAACTCACTTTCAAACAGGATATGCTTTTTAGAAATGGTCACCCTTTGGTGAGCATATTATCTCCCTCTTTTTTGCATAATGTGATATCGATAATCAGATCATCCAATAAAATTAACTCTATGGTTATACCTATGAAGAAATCTTATATCTAAAAAAGGAAATCTCATATGAGACTAACATTCACAAGTGAGGCACCTTGTTGGAATATAAATAGGCTGAAGCATATTACCAACTGAAATTTGCACCTAAGAAAAGAGATAAAAGCAACTTAGCAGAGTGGCTGGCACATGTTGTTATTAGGGGTGGTGATGGTGGTGGTGGTTGTTATTGAGTTGTTACAGTCATATCTGACTTTCTCTGACCCCATTTGGGGTTTCTTGACAAAGACACTAGAGTGGTTTGCCATTTATTTCCTCCAGCTCATTTTACAGATGAGGAACTGAGGCAAACAGGGTTAAGTGACTTGCCCAGGCTCACACAACTAGTAAGTGTCTAAGGCTGGATTTGAGCTCAGGTCCTCCTGACTCCAGGGCAGGAGCTCAATTCACTGTGCCACCTAGCTGCCCTGCCTGGTACATAGTAAATGCTTAACACATGTTTCATGACTGACTGATTAAAAGATATCAACCAGGATACTGGAAAAGTATGTGAGTTGGCTATATAGTATGAGCAAGAAAAGAAAAGATAGATAACACTAGCTTTATACCAGTGTCCATGAACTGCTAAATGACCAAAGGAGGAGCTCCAGTACATTGGGTGGCTTCTTTCTTTATGGATTATGAAAGGACATTGGTAAAAATATCTGTAGGTGAAAAGGTATGGATGGGCTATGATTAGCCCATTAGAAACAATACTCACATTGTCAAGATTTCAGATCCAATGAAGTAAAATCTAACATGTGTGTGTGTGTATGTGTGTGTGTGTGTGTAAGAATGAAATATATAATTAAATGATATTTTTGAGAGTAGTTATGCCAGCTATGTGATGCAGTGGATAGGTTTTTGGCCCAAAAGGGGATCACAAAGGGTTAAACATAACTGAACAACAACTTCAAGAGTGGGAGCTTGGAAATCTGTGAATATGTAGCCCATAAACCACATACACTGCTGAACTAAAAAAAGAGTCATTACCTAATATTAATAACAATAGTCACTCACATTTATATAGCACTGCGAGATTTTTATAGAGGAGTACTTGAGTTGGGACAGGAAAACATATAACTATGATTACAAAGCTAGTTGGTGACAGAGTCAGGTTTTGATTTTGGACACAAAATTGGTGATAATTTTAAAGAACTACTAACGACTCCTCTGATAGGTAATACATTTTCACTCCTTCCAAATGCCCCGTTTAGCCAACATGACACAGCTCCTAAGAGTACAAAAGGCATATGTGAGATGAAACAACAAACATGCCTGACAACAGGAGCCCTCAGAAAGCTATGCTGATAGTGTGCTTAAAGATAAAAGGGCATTCAGGAACTATTTTAAATGAGATAAGGGGGCTTCATGTATCTTGCTGGTCCAGAGATAACTTTGTTCCTTTCATCATTATTATTGATTTCTTAAGGCTTAGCCACCCTCATATCAGTACCCAAAGGGCTCAGCTCTTGGGACTCAGTTCTTGCCAATGGAGAGTTGTCACTCTTAAGCTAAAGGAATAACTAAGCCTACCAAATAACATGTAAAGGCTTCAGACTTCAGTTCAGCTGATAAGTTTTCTTCTTCCTGACATGACTATATTAATCCACTGAATCAATTTACTTAAGCTGTTCTGTGTAACAAGGTGTGCCACGATTTTACCCACCTTAAAAATACCATACTTTTAGAATCACAAGTCCATAGGAAGCATGGCTCTCAGTGTTGATCAAAAGCCTGATGTAAACCCTTGGCAACTGAGCAAGGAATAAATTCCCTATTGAGATTTATATAGGTATATGACCACTCTAATGTCAAATGGGATTTGAGGAAATGGATGTTAAATAGCTTTGTAAAACCATTTTCCTATGCTGATTTTCAGGTGTGGTCTAAAACTACAAATGCATTACATGTTTTTGGTCTCCACAGATGTCCAATTTGCTCTAATCTTCACATAAAACCCATAACTTAGTGTGATCTGTAGCATATAGCACTAGAAATAAATCCAATTTAAAGCAATCTCCACCAACATTGTTCGAAATGTTCTTGTCACTGAATGGCCCATCACCAGCAACAAAAGCAGCACCTACATTAATCACACTTCACTTAGTCTTGGATGGTATTTCACTAGTTGCTTTGTAAAGCTGCAAATATTTGCAAATTTAGTATGACAATTAAAAAGATGGATTGCCCTGGGGGGAGCAGTTGCTAATCTTAAAATCATTAAGCACTTCAGGAGGGAAACAGAAAAATCTGAGACATTTAAATTATGCAGCCCCAGATCAAGGTTAACCTCAGCTTGCAGACCGAGTGTTCAAATTAAGTCACAAAGACTTTTCATTGCCAAGTCTAGGTCTGGCAGGTTTGCAGACGATTATCCCTAGCAAATTGTCAGAATGGTCACACTTTCAATTTCAAGTTCCACTAATTCTACAAAACACTTTCACTTTCCTTTTTAAAATATCCGTCTCCCGCAAATCTCAGCTCAGGTTCATAAATGTTGTGAAAGCCTTGTGATACTTGGATTTTTGTTTACCAACCATTTTGGTTCAGGCCAAGATGTTTTCACTCAGATCTTCCCTCTTTGCTTCACTTCGCCACTAACAAGACATTCATTACCAGGGCCTTGTTCTCCCTAAGACTGTGCTATTTGTCATTTGCCACCACTCTTTACCAGCAAATGACACAAGATATTTCCTGCTTCATTTTCAGTATCAAAAAGAAACACCTCTGGGAAAATGTCATTTCCTCGACCCTGATAAGAGCTGAACCAAATAATCCCCAATTTCATTATCTTTCCCTCCTCTGAACTTCCAGAGTGCTATGTTGTACCTTTGGTTTATTTCCTTGCTCGTGCTTATGATGTAGCCTACTTCTTTTTCACACTCTTACAGTTCAGATAAACTAACCTCTCATCTCTGCACGTTTGCGTACCATGCTGCCATAACTAGAAGTTTTCCTTCTCATTTTTACCTCTATGCTATGCTTTATATCCTAGTCACAGAACTAGGATATAAAAAAAAAAGAAGAAGAAATGACCATTTTGATTCTCCTGTTTCTATTTCTCACTGTCAATGACTTACAGCTCTGGCAGTGGCGCTCTGTGGGCCCCCAACATCGGCCTGTGCAAGACTTGTGGCACCGCCCACCTGCAGGACAGAAGGGAAAAGTATGTAAATTAGAATCTTTCAATTCTTGACCAGGAGTGATCATTCAAGGGAAACGACTTTCACCCCTTTATGAGAATCTTTATGCTGCACTACAGTTGAAACATTGCCCATAAAAAGTCCACTTAAACAGGAAGGCCTGAATGTCAAATATATATGGTACTGGAGCACCAACTCGTGGTATTTGAAAACCTCCCATCATTTTATTTAAAAACAACAAAAAGATTGAATTTGTGAAATTTCTCGCAAGGTGTTTTAGGGGGAGAAGAGGAAGGAAGTACATGAAACAAGATTTCACTTTGTCAAACAGATCTACCATGGATCTTTTGGGGAGTTCCACCTCTAATCCTAATTCCCAGTGAGAGAGGATGAAATTAATATTCAAATAACTATACTGAAAACTACATAGAGAGCAAGAACATATTCTAATAAATATGCTTCTAAGAAGAAAATGTTCTAAGCATAATTCTCATACTGCTTTATGTGGTGAAACAATCTCACATATGTTTTTTAAGAGTCAAGGGCCTATAAAATCTAATTTAGCTTACAAAATTTGATGCAGGAACTTTCACATTTACAAATGTGCCCTTTATCCCTCCCAACTGTCTCTTTCCCCTTATGAGTTTTTTTTTTTTATCAAATGCATTTGCCTAAAGCAAATAGACAGCTGTCTCAAAGGTAGATTTACAGAACTCAACCAGTGGATTTAAGAAAAAAAAGACTGAGGACACAATTTCATTAAAGCTTGCTGTGTGATTTCTTCCCAGCAAGGTGGCACAGTGGATAGAGTGCTGGGTCTGGAGTCACAAAGACCTGAGTTCAAAATCTGGACTCAAGATACTTGCTAGCTGTGTGACAAGGGGCAAGTCACACAGCTGTTTACCTGTTTACCTCAGTTTTCTCATCTGCAAAATGAGCTGGAGAAGGGAATGGCAAACCATTCCAGTATCTTTGCCAAGAAAATTGCAAATAGGGTCACAAAGAGTCTAACGTGATTGAACAACAATAAATCTATTTCTTCAGGCTCACTGTAATAATAATGTGGGCGATGAATACTGAATCATGGATTACTAAAGGTGGAATGTGACTTAGAGACCCTCTTGTCCTTAGTCCTTAAAAACCCTCATCCCAGAGATGAGGAAATGAGGCCCACGGAAGTTTATAAGCCAAAAAAAATGAGATTTGGAAGAGACCTTAGAGGCCATCTAGTACAGACTCCTTTACAGATGAGGAAACTGATACCCAGAGATCTCAAGTAAGTTGCCCAAGTTCAGAGAGGTAGTAAGCCTCAGAAGAGAGATTTAAATACAGATACTCTGAATCCAGAGCAAGTGTTCTGTCTTTGGTACCATCAGCCCTTCCAGTGATTTGTCCAAAGCCGTAGTAAATTAGGGGCAAAACTGTGATTGGAATCTCAGGCTCCTAATAGTTACAGTGTCTAGGAGCCTACTTGTATGTGTATTCCACTTTATCATGCAGCCTCTACTTATTTGTAAGGTGAAAGCATCTCTGTGGGGCATCTGTTACTGCTTTTCTACGTATCCCTTTCTATTAAATCCCACTTCATTCTCCACGGTGAGTTCTGAAACAAAAGACACTGATTGGATAATTGCAGTAACATTAACTCTATAGCCATGTAACAAACATTTCTTGAAAAGGGCAGATATGACACAGATATCAGTCTAGGTCTGATTTTAACTTAAGAACTTTAGTCTTTTTAATCTTAATTTTATACTTTTTCCTTACCAAGTATTTTTTTTTCTCCTTCCCATCTGGCCCCTCCCCACAGGAAAAATAATACACTCTTTAACAATTATACATAGTAACAAATGTGCATAGCTGCATAGTCAAGCAAAATAAACATCCCTCTTGATTATGTCCAAAAATCTGTCACATTCTGCATCTCTTTAGCCTATCTCTTTTCTGGCAGGATGTAGCCTATAGTATTTATATCCTCAACTTGGAAGACATACCAGCTTGGTCAGCTTCCTCATTTTTCACTGGTGCGTGTCTATTAGAACGTACCACGTTTAAAGCTCATTTGTTAAAAGTATGCTGACAAAACTCTCCCCAACCCCTCCCCCTCCCCCACCTTGCAGCCACACACACGTAAGTTTTCACCTAACTCCTCCCATGTCCTTCTACCCAGCTGGATATGGATGGTATTACTGATTAGGTTATATAGTAATTATACGTACTATATTCCAGCCACCTTTGTAAAAGCATCGGATCCTTGCTATATTACAGTTCATTTAAGGCAATTATGCCTGTGAAGCGCTATTGCTGACATCATCGGCGCATAATTTCCTGTCACTCTCTGCCATCTGTTTACTTAGATCACAAACACATTATAACTACATAATGCAAACTCATTCTGGCTGACAGGAAAAGGGCTCCATCTGGCATGAATAATATAACTTTAATCAGTAATAACGATAATTATTATTAAGAACCTACTGGAGTTCTTTTGTATAAAGCTAATAAATCTAAATTGATTTATAACAGCGGAAATTAGAAAAGACTATGAGGAAAAACAGAAAAGGCTGGAAACTTTTCATAGCACAAAACTTTTTTTTTTTTTTTTTAATGAGAAAGTAGCTATCGTGGGGGTTAATGGGTGCCTTGTTTCTCTAGATGTGCTAAAATCCATTAAATCGACCCATTAAGTGGTCAGTTAATTGCAGATTTCTGAAGCAGGGGATGATCTGTCATTTATTCTATGGCTTCTTGATCCACATTTGAGCTAATAAAACATTTAGCTTTGTTCTTTATGACCAAAATACTCTATGTGGGTGGGAATACTGCAAGGTTAGATTTCAGAACAGGTGCCCTGCCTAGCGTTCTCTCTCCACCCACCCTTCCTTAACATGTCCTTTTAAAATTCCCAGTTTTGTGGGTCCCTCTCTAAACCCCCATACCCCTAGGATTTTTGTAGGAAAAGATTTCTTTCTCCATTTCAAAGCCAGTGGGACTAGTTTTGCTCTTTGAAGATTCTTGGTAAACAGCCAACTATCCCTTGCCAAGTCCTAACCCCTTTGGAAATAAAGGTTTAAGCATCTTCAGAAGTCATTAAAAAAAAAAAAAACTTGTCCATTTCCTGTTATAGGACTTCACTTGGGTAGCTTAGGAGATCATTTGCATTTATATGGAGATATTTAATTTCCCCCCAAGGGGAAGCCAGTCAGAGGTTCCTTCCCTGATCATGAACAGTTTTGACATTATTCCTTTTCCCCCTTCCTCAATTACATAGGCAAAATAAGGAGGTGAGAATGTGCTCAGCACATTTCTAAATTAAATGATCACATTTAAAGGACTATGTATTAAACATCTTCAGATAAAACATCCTTCGGCACACTGTCATCCTGAAACAGTAGCATCTGGAAGATTTCACCAGCCAAAGGGAATCCTTCCATTTGTGCTGTTTGAGGATGGCAGCAAGGAGACGAAGAACACTGCAATTTCCTTCTAGTTCTAGTGTCTCCATCTATTCAACAGGGATTGGTACAACAATCTGCATGGAAAAAAATCAAATGGGTTAAGAATGTCAACTGTCAAGACTATGACATGCACTTAACAGCACACTGGGTTAGCCAATCAAATGCAGACCGGCTCAGAAGACAGATAAGGAGTTGGCTATACAATGCAACTGAGAGAGAAGGATAGATCGTACTGGATTTGGGAAACTATGCACCTTCATTAATCCCAAACTGCTCTCCAATACAATATCATTTTGAATACCAATATTATTTTGGTGATGTCATGTGGGCATATATCATGGAACAATATAACTTCAGAAGAATAAATATGATGGCTGAGCCAAATGGAAATGGAGAGGCATCTGGTGGGTATGAGTCAATCCTCCCCAAATCTGTACAGGCAACAGATCATCTTTGGCTTCCAAACAGATATTATGTTCATCTTGTGATTACTGAGTTCTCCTTTGACTCATAGGGCAGGTTATTACCATTGCAAAATAATTCTTAATTGGTAGATTTATTACCAAATTTTCAAGAACGATGCACGTATGTCAAAGGTCCAAAAAAAATAATGTTTGAAATATTTTAACTTAATAATGAATGGAAATGCAGACATAATTAAGAATACAACTTTTTTTACCCCTCTAAGCCTACTCTTCATAATTTCTCTGCTTCTGTGGAAAAAAAAAACCATCATGATCCCTGGATTTGGCACCAAAGGAGGTGAGTTCAAATGTTAGCTCTGCTACTCACTCTCTGTGTGAACATAGATAAGCTGCTAAGTTTTGTTATTTCATGGTCCCCAATACCTGATTTCTACCATATATCTCCTTACATCTACCACCCCAGTTCAGTCCCTCATCACCTTTCACCTGGACTATTTAGCTAACTAAATATTTTCCCTGCCCCAAGCTGCTTTCTTTTTTTTTCAATCTGACTCCTATACAGCTAGATGCCAAAGAGATATACCTAAAGCACATGTCATTCCATTCTGCAAGAAGCTTCAGGGGAATCCTCTTGCCTCCAGGATGAAATATGAATTCATCTACTTAGCATTTAAAGCCTTTCACAAACTATTTCCAGCCTACCTTTACTTGGCTTATTGTGACCCTTCATAAAATCCATGTTTCACCCATATAAACCTATCTGCTACTTCTCTTCCTATTGAAAATTTCATCTCCATTTCTGTAGAGAGATTGCCCCCTCTTTCCTGGAATGCATCCCTTCCTCACTCTTCCTCTCTTTAGCTTCTTTGAAGGCTCAAATCAAGTATTATCTCCTACAGGCAGCCTTTTATGATCAATAAATAAATCAGTCAACAAACATTCATTAACTCCTCATTTGCTAATGCTCACTCATTTCCAAGTAGTTTTAGAAAGTATGTATGTATATACATATATGTGTGTGTCTGTGTGTACATATACATACATATACATATATATGCATGTATGTGTGCGTCTATGTATGTGTGTTTTGCTGTTTCTCCCAATAGAATATAAGATCCTTGAGACCAAGTTTCATTTCATCTTTGTGACTGTCTCTTTAGCATCTAGGAATTCAGTAACACGTAATAAAACCTTCTTGTTTTTACTTTCAAACTCTTATTCTAGAAGTTATCAGTCTGGAATACATGAACCCATAGGAGGTGAACACAAAAAACATTTCCTTAACAAACAACTATCTTTTATTTCTTAGGTGCATATGCATGGCAAACCCTAGAATCTATTTCATGTCATGTTAAACAGGGAGCAGGGGAAGGCTTACTGAACCTCAAGGAGGATAGGGGCCTTAAGGGTTTGAGAACCCTTCTCATATTCCCATTATATGGAAGTGAATATTGAAAACCAAAAATAAATAAATTTTTTAAAAAGTATGAATGTTTAATTTATACTCTTTTAAATAAAGTAAACCTATTTTCTACTCCAATGAAATTTTCTTAGGTCTTTTTTTAACTTTAAATATTATTACATGGAAATTCTCACTTCCACAAGTTCCTTTAATGAAATGAATAACAGCAGCAGCAGCAGTACTAATGATGATAATGATTACGCTTTAAAAGGGAGGAAGAAGATTGATATTCATTGAACACATACAATTCTGTAGATACATTTTTTTTAGAATAAGATGATCCATTGCCTCATCAAGCAATAGGAAAGTTGAGTACAGGTACATTCCACTGAGTTCATTGAATAGAGGTAAAAATGATTTACGGTTTTGGGTTGAACCAATGAAATGATTAAAATCCAAGAACAGAATCAAAGGGGCTCTGCATCGGCCTTATCCATATGATTGCAGCAACAATACCTTTACAAAGAAGCATGGAACAAATAGCTGAGTCAAGAGGACTGCCTAGTGGGAATGGCTGGGTTTAGCATGATAACTCAGGCATAGAAAAATGCTACCAAAGAATAGAGAAGGGTTATTCATTATGCGTTCCAGGTCATTGAAAGAGCTCTGTCTGTTCTTTTCTTGTTTGTGTTTCTGTTGAATTTATCTTGAATTCTGGTCTAGCTCGACATCCACTTGAAACATCTGTCATTTTGTGTGCATACTATCTATCTATCTATCTATCTATCCATCTATCTATCTACTGTCATTGTGTATATATATATATATATATACACACACAATTTTTATATCTCTCTATGTAAACATTTATATAAAAATCATACCTATATTACATATACACATGTTACAAAAATATGTGTACACACATGTATGGACACAGATACAAGTTGATGAGTGAGTACTATATATTGTAAATTGCATATCATAGTCAGGACAATAGGTAGTCTTCATTCAAGTAGTTGTTCCTCTATGAACGGTTAAACCAAATTCTTTGTAGTGATGATAGATCTCATTTAATGATTGTAGATCATTTAATGTTTAAGCTATGAAACAGTTACCATCACCAGGCAGAGAAAGGAGAGATGAAAAAAAGGTAGATTTTTTTTTGCCAAAGTCAGACTTTTTGCCAAAAGTTGTTGTTTTTCTTGTTTGGGGGGGCTACATTATCAGTAACATTATTCGATGATTTTGGAGTTATGAGGAAACATTCACTTGATAATGAAAAACAAAAGCTTGCACATATAAAATGATCTACTATTTCATTCAGAGCAAGCAATTAGAAGCCATTAATTATCAATGCTTACAGCTGTTAGCTCAGCTTAGGGAATGTGACATCCCCTACTGTGGAACAGAATTAGTTCCAATCAGTGTCAAATGAATTTCTGAAGTAATGAATAAGGGTTCTGAATGAATCAGAAAAGCCTACTGGAAGGATAGAAGTTTGCCTTCTATTTGGTAGCCCCATCAAGAACAACAAACACGTGGAATGTATTTGATGCAAACATGACTTTTATTACTACATCTGCTCTGTTTCTGTTCTTTGCTATCAAAAAAATGCTGAAAATATTATTTTTGGAAAATATTTTAATGGTACTTATTAAACAAATCATACATTTCTAATTTTGGGTGGGCAACCATTATTATTTAAAAATCTCCCCTTATTTTCATTGTTAATTCACATCTTCCCTATATTCCACCACAACTAGGGCATAACCTACTGAAAATCCCCAAGTTTCTTTTAGTAACATTATGGTTTTGTATAATAGTAGGTCTAGGTCTGACCATGTCATTTCTTTGCTCAGAGTCTTCTCTCTAGTGGCTATCTAGTGCTCAGAGATAAGACTCTGTAATTATTTATCTGGATATATCTTTTTTTTTTCCACTTAAAATATACTGTTTTGCAGGAAACAGCACAGTGAGGAGTGCTTGAGTAGGAATCAAGAAAATCTGGTTCAAATCCTTATTCAGATGCTTGCTAGCTATGTGACTTTGGGGAAGTAACATCATTTCTGAGGACTAAATGATGGGATATAAAATATTTTATAAATTTTAAAAGTATTATATAAATGTCAATATTATTATTAGAATTATAAGTATTATTACTACTACTTTATGTCATACTCACTAATATTCACTGTGGAGCAAAAATAAATATATTTTTTTTTATCCAAATAGGTTGTTTGGATGAAATATTTGTTGCTCCCTCCCCCAATTCTGATGTATGCAACTTGCCTACATTATTATCCTACATAGCGTAGTAGACTGAATAACAAAACCTGACTCAACTAACTCCATCTTGCTTAGGCTGAATACACAAAACCTTAGGGTTTCATTTTTTAGTTTCAGTGGACCCCACAAATGTTGAACTTACTGCAAACAATCTTCTGTTTCATCATTACCTATATTTTACCTCTATCTCTCTTCCATTTCCCTCTCTCAGACAGCTGTCAATTATAACATTTTTTTTCTTTTTAAAAAGAGGAAGAAAAAACTTCAACAAAATAAACCTGCAAATATGTCAGATATTACATGTTGTGGTCCACATGTGTGAACCTCCATCTTTGCAAAAGAATGGGAGCAAGATTTTTTTTTAAATTTCTCTCTTTGGGTCCAAGCTTCACTATTATAATTTTGCAACATTTAAAAACAATGGTAAGTCAGTTGTCCTTTCAATTTACATTGCTTTAATTGCTTCATATATTTCCAGAAATTTCTAAACTCTGCTAATATCACTTTGTTTCTCTGTATTTATCATGTTTTCCCTTTCTTACAGTACAATAATATTTCTTCTCATTCAGGTACCACAATGTGTTTAGCCATTCTCCAATCTATGGAAATCTACATTATTTTTAGTCCTTTGCTATCACAGAAAATTCTTGAAATGGTATTTTAAAATATTTTAATGGTCACAATTAAATATTTTATAGATTTCTATCACTTTAGGGGAAAATAGGCTTCAGAGTGAAATCTCAAAAAGAAAACCTGTTTTGGGACCCCACAATTATAGTGTCATAAAATGTGGAGGTCAGAAGGGACTCCAGGCTTTCTTAACCTTTTGTTCTGTGTCATAAACACTCTTTGACAATCTGGAGAAGCCTGTGGGTCTCTTCTCAGAATAACACTTTTAAATGCATAAAATAAAAAACATAGGATTGCAAAGGAAATCAATTATATTGAAAACCAGTTACTAAAATGTATTTTTAAAAGCTCACTGACCCCATGTTAAGAACTCCTGATCTATCCCAACTCTCATTTTACAGATGAAGAAGCCAAAGCTCAGAGGGCTCAAAGGATTCGCCTGAAACCCCTGCTAATTAGTAATAGACAGGATTCAAATGTATTTCTTCTGACCCACAGTTGTTTCCAGTATGTCAGGCCTTTAATCTTCTGAAATTCATTTTTATTTCTTAAGATGTGAAATCAAGATTAGCCTTTTGTTAAAAATTAGTATTCTATGGCAGTGAGTTGAGGAGATGAGACTTCACTGAGACAGATAACAAAGACAAATGGGTAAGAAATTCCAAAAAATTGGGTAGGTTGGTGACAGTGTATTAAGCAAACCTTTCTGAAGACTATGAGCCAGAAAAGTCTCACATCTCACGTGGCTAACATTTTGTTGCCTGGGAACGTAACTCTTGAAGAACAGAATAAACAAAATCCATAAAATCCTTGCAGAAAGAAAGAAAATAACCTCATTAAATGGCCTTCATCCTATCTCTGCTGTGAGGCTAAGGAATGAAAACATGCCTTAAAATTAATGGTGTTTGTAAGAAGGTGATATAAAATGCATTATGTAATATACCAAAGTATTTGCTTTTGAATTTAAAAAAAAAATAAAATCTTAAGAATAGAAGACTCATAGAATTTTAGAGTAGGAAGGTAATTTCAGAGATAGTCTAAGGAAGTAGGTTTCTTGGGGGTCATGCTATGTGAATCTTTGGATTCCATTGTGGTACAATGAAAAGACCATTGACATTGGAATCATAGGACTAGGTTCAAATTCTCCCTCTAAAGCTTACTACCTATATAATCTTTGGCCAATCATTTGATCTCCCAAAGGTCCAGTTTCTTAATCTATAAGATGAGGGGCCGGGTTAGATGGCTTTTGCTGTTCTGGATGTCTAATATATGATGTTTTAAAAGTTTGAGAGACATAATTTCTGGATAATTAATCCTTTTATTAATAATGCTAGCATTTTATTAATAAAGGGTCAGTGACAATCTTGAATACCAAAGGCCAATCATGGTGGGGTGCTCACAGTTTATATATCTTTGGAAAAGTAGGTGTGCCTGAGGGTGGCAATCAACTCTCATTGGTTAATAAGTAATGAGAGAGAAAGAATATTACAATGAGAGTTAGACCTGTTTTAATGAGGGGCTGGGGGTGGGGGGATAATGTAACCTTACATTTTTTATTTCTCGATTACCACCAGACTTGGGGAAATCTAGACAAAGAATCCATACCCCGCACCCAAGCCTGAGAACAAGAACAAGGTCAGGAGTTTCACTTTATATTAAATTCCTTGTACAGTTGGGTGGGGTAGTAATACCTAGATTTAGGAGAATATTAATCCTATCTGGTACCATCAATCCGGTTCTTAAGAGTCCGAGCTTTGAAATGAAGACTTGAGAAAAAGGGGGAACTATGGATTTCCCTAAATCATTTGTTATTAATAATCATTTCTCTCAGATGCCAGTATAAATCTTTTTTTTTTTTTTTTTTTTTACAGATGAGGCTCAGAGAAATGATGTGTCTTACCTAATATCAGACAGATGGTGTTAAATAGTATAGCTGGACTCAAACCAGATCTATAACTCACAAGTCCAGGGGTCTTTCCTTTTACACCACCATTCTGACTCTCTACACCCTTCAGGCAGCTGGGCAGCACAGCAGATAGGGTACTGGGCCTGCTGTCAGGTCAACCTAAGTTAAAATTTGACCTCAGGCACCTACTAGCTGTGTAACCCCGGGCAAGTCATTTAACCTTGTTTGCCTCAGTTTCTTCATCTGTAGAACAAGCTGGAGAATGAAATGGTGAACCTCTAGTGTTTTTGCCAAGAAAAAAAAACCATTGGGGCAGGTAGGTGGTGCAGTGAGTAGAGCACCACCCTGGAGTAAGGAGGATCTGAGTTCAAATCCAGCTTCAGACACTTGACACATTTACTAGCTTTGTAACCTTGGGCAAGTCACTTAACCCCAATTGCCCTGCTTTCCCTCTCTCAAAAAAAAAAAAAATAAAGAAAGGAAAAAAAAAGAAAAAAAAACTGTTTTCATGAACCTAAGGTCATGAAGAGGAGTTATTGTGTTGGTAAACAAAATGAGCTCTTAGCACTTAGTTCAACCAAGTGCCCTTGAAGAGTTTGGCCTTTGTTTCCTTGATTAGATTTGGGTGTCCTTGGTGCCTCCTTGCCTCAGGGGAGGGCCTAGTTTACACATGAGTTTGAGTGACATGTCTGGGACCCAGAGGCTTTTAGACCACGTGGGTTTAAGTGGCCTCTTTGTCATGATTCTAGGTCACGTGGGTGACTCACCCCTGACCCTGAAAAAGATATAAAACCAAGGGTTGGCTTTCTGTTCTTTGGAGCTCTTACCCACAGCCATGGTGGCGTGTGTGACTCTAGGCCAGCCCTTGTTACAAGCTCCGGGGCTGAACCTAGATGTTGGTAACTATGAATTGTATTGGGTCTGTCTGTCGATGTTTGTAATTTGTTTGTATTTTTCTCTGAAGTTCAGGGTGCTGGTTTTTTCCCCTGAACTAAGTGAATGATATTTGTACGCTGAATTAAAGTAAGCCTGTGTTTCCACAATCCAGCTAGCAGCTGTTGCGGGGGTGAAAGACCAACACAAGCCCCAAAACACGCACACTACCAGCACGCTGCAAAAGCACAGGTTCTTTTGATCTGTTTTTCTAAGGAAAGGAACGTTAAGGGGTTGACTTCAGAGCAAATACAAACAAATTGCAAACATCGACAGACAGACCATGTCTGATTCAAATTCCAATACATGGTTACCAGAGTTTAACAAAGTCCCAACATCCGGGTTTACTAGCTGGAGGGCTTCTTAGCTACGCTGCCCTGGAGTCTCCGCACACCACCGAGTGAGAGCCCTGCACAAACGGCTCTGTCTTGTTTTCTTAAAGCATTTCAGACTTCGTCAAACATCATCTGAATGACCAGAACTTAGGCTGCTATGATTGGCTCTGGAGTTAGCACCTCCCCTTATTTAGCCCCACCTTGGGCACCACCTTAGTTACTAATCCACGCCCACATAGGTTTTACACCTAAGAGGGGTTTGGGCCTGGGGCTTACCATCTAGTAAGACTCAATCAAAGACACTGAATTAACAAAAGCCAAATTCTTCAAGAGCACTTGGTTGAACTAAGTGCTAAGAGCCCATTTTGCTTACCACACAACTTGTCAACCCCTTAACATTGCTTTCCTTACTAAAACAGATCAAAAGAACCTGTGCTTTTGCAGCATGCTGGTAGCGTTCTTGTTGTTGGGCTTGTGTTGGTCTTTCACCTCCACAACAGCTGCTAGCCAGATTGTTGAAACAGTCATACACTACTGAAGCAACTGAATGACAATCCTTTTTCTCAAGATGTTTAAGTAGCCCCACGTTACCTATAGAATAAAAAAAAAAAAACACTCCACTCTCATTTGTATTTAAAGCATTTAATAATACTGATCTAACCTTCTTTTACAAGCTTATCACATATTTGTCATTTTGCCTTCCACACTCAGCCAGAATGGCTTACTCCTTCATCCTTCTACGTCTATCCCCGTTTCTCAGCTTGGCATGGGCTGTTTCCTGGTATAAGTGATATGAGTTCACACTACTTAACCTCAGGGTTTTTGAACCTCCATCTTCCTCCAACACTATTGAAGCATGAGCTATTACAGCAGTGGCCTTCCAGAGACACGCAGCACCCTGCACCCCACAAACACGCACCACTACATTGTACTGGTTGTGTATTTTACATTGTTGTGTTTGTGCACCTGTTACGTCTCCCAAGCAGTAGGTACATTGCTTGAAGGCAGGTATATTTTTTTTCTTTTTAATCTTGATCCTCAAGCCTAGCACAGTGGTTGGTAAAATCATAGACTCCCCATAAATTGTGCTAAATAAATTCGAGTTTATACATTCATTATTTAGTCACAAATCAGTCTTTGATCTGTGTCTTGAAGGCCTTTTAACCTTTCTTCAGTTTTTTTTTCAGTGTGTCTGACTCTTTATGGCCCCACTTAGGGTTTTCTTGGTAAAAATACTGGAATGGTTTGCTATTTCCTACTCCAGCTCATTTTACAAATGAGGAAACTGAGGCAAACAGGATTAGGTGACTTGCCCAAGGTCATAGAGCTAATAAGCATCCGAGGCTGGGTTGTAACTCAGGACGTTCAGTCTTCCTGTCTCCAAACCTGGAACTCTATCTACTGCACAATCTAGCTTTCCTTTAAGCTTTTAGAGTCTACTATTAAAAGTAAATACTTCAGAAAGGAGGTGCACTCCTTATCAGACCAAACCTCCTATTTTATGAATTAAATGCTAGTCAGGCATCTGAATTCCACTGTGGAGGAGAGAAATGGGACTGGTAGAAATATTTGAAAGGACATGGAGACATACCAAAGACAAGGAAGGGAAGGAAGGAAGGGAATGAGCATTTTATATGGTACCTATTATGTGCCAGTCACTGTCCTAAGTGCTACAATGATAGTGATGATAATGTTAACATCATGTAACTATAGAACACTTTTTATAGCACTTACGAAGTTCCAGGCACTGTGCTAAGTGCTTTACATATATTACCTCATTTGAACCTCACAACTCTGGGAGGTAGGTGTTGTTATTATCTCCATTTTACAGATGAAGAAACAGAGGCAAACAAAGATTAAGTAGTTTGCCCAAAGTTCCACAATTTTTAACTGTCTGAGGCCAAATTTGAACTTAGGTTCTTCCTCACTCCAGGCCTAGAGCTCTATCCACTGTACCAGCAAACTATTTAAAAAAAACACACACACTTAAGTCAGGAAAGAGATCATATTTTCAGGGAAAAAAAATAAAATAAAAGGAGCCATAGTTATATAGCTCAGGTTTTCCTCTATTTGTTTATTTCTTATCCACACCTATGTCACTAGGTCAGGTACTTGTGTGCTTCACAATCCCTGTTTCATTTCACCAATGCCAGGATAAGTCTGGCATGCATTTTTTTACATCTATTTCACAAGTCTCATAAAATGACATCAAGGCTGTTAACATGTAAACTCTGTAGGAAATTCTACCTAGGAGTTTAGGTTGAGTTTAGCTGCTATACTCAACCTAGAAGACTAAAAATGTCAATCTTTGGACCAAATTCTTTCCAGAGTATAAATAGGTTGGATACTATGTAAGCTAATATTAAAAAAAGAAGAAAAAGAAAAGAAACTGCGGGTGTTCTCTCATCTAAATGGGGCCTTTTATTTTCTACGGAAAGTCATTCAGGGTCCCTATATTTGAATCTTTTATAGGTGTGATATGTAAAATGGGCCTGTAGGGCTTTTCATTTTCTCTTAGCAAAAGTAGAAAATATGTGTCTTACAACAAATATATGCAACACTTATAAGAAATAATACAAACCAACAAAAACTTTACCAGGGAATAGAGTAACAGCTATATCCAGATGGTTTTAGCTTCTTCTGTGACAAAAACTATTCAATATTTCTTAGCCGTATTATTTTGGGCTTTTATACCCAGAAAACAAATGCTATGAATTTTCCCCCTCTCATATTATTGATTCTAAAGAAAATTAAGTGCTTAAAACATGCTATGAACTGCATTCCTCAGGCTAACTTATTAATGGTAAATACATATATATATGCATATTATTTTATTCAAGCTATGTAAGAATTAATGTAAACTTTAAAGACTTCATTAAACTATTAACATTTACATGATAACTATTTTTCTTTAATATTTTTGCATTTACCTCTAGCTATAGGAAACCACACAAAGCCAGGAAGATCCATATCAATTATGTTGCAATAGATATCTCCATATACTTTTGTGTGTGTGTATGTCAAATACGTATATATATATATATGTATATATACACACACATATATATGTATACATACATATATATACAGATATAGGTGTATGTATGTATTTCAATAAAATATTTGCTATTTCAAGGTCTGCTATTCAATTAAATTTGGAATGAAGAATTAATAGTTATACATTGCTTTACAATTTTCAAAAATAGATTCATCATTTAACTTTCTCAATAAATTCAAATTCTCCATTATTCTTAGAAACACACATTGGGGATGTGATTATGATAAATAATAGTGTGCTACATTTCAGCTATTTAGTTGTTTATGTCTATATCTACAGAAATCATATAGATATAGAAGAGAATCTCAGAGAAGGAAGCGGTTAGTAAATAGTAAATAAGTATTTATTAAACACCTGCTATATGTCAGGCACTGTGCTAAGTTCTAGGGGAACAAGAATAAGGTAAAGAGAGGAAAGAAATGGTGCTAAAAGAGTATACACACACATATAATTAATCTTACTTTCTATTCCATTCATTTATATATCTCTTCTTGCCTATTTCCAACATATATTTTGAGTAGAAAATTAAGTATATCTCTCCTGTGCAATTTCTGCCCTTGTTTATTTAATTCAACAAAAATTTGGAAAATGCCTACTGTGTACAAGGCCCTAGGAATTGCGAAAGAAAGGGATTATTAATTACCATATGATAAAAAATCTATAATATAAATAATATAACATAATAAAATGTCTTTGCCCTCAGGGGACTTACATTTTAATAGCTGGATCAAGCTTGCATACAAGTATATTAGGAAATCTGAGGAAAGAGAGGACATTAACAATGTGAGATTGATGGAGTAGGCAAACACTTTGAAAGAGCTTCAAATGGATCAAGTTCATTCTATGAATTGTGGGAGAACACTGAGGAGGGACATGGAGAACTAGATATGGAGAATGACTAGTAGTCCACTTTGGATGGAACACAGATACTCTAATGAGGAGCATGAGGAGATAATGGAGGAAAGGTAAATGAAAACCAGACTGTGAAGAGCCTTGAATGCCAAGCTATGAGTATTTTATATTTTATACTAGAGGCTATGGCGAATTACCAAAGCTTTTCCAGCTGAAAATTTATATAATCAGAATGATAGTTTAGGAAAAATATTTTCAAACCTGTGTGGAAAGCATATGCATGCTTAGAAACTGTAGCCACTGCTGCTCATAAAGGTTTCTGTCAACTCAAGAAGATTTGTCCTTGTCACAATACACCATGGATTCACAACAAACAACAAGGCAATTGTCCATTTATTTTTGGAGAGAGTAAAAGGAGATTCAAGCTAGTTAACATTTCAAATTTCCTTGTTTTCTGCCTCTTCTAGGCTGAGAATAAAAGGCTATTACTGTCCTCCCTACCCCACCCCAAGCATTTCCAATCTTATAAGATGTAAGCAGTGAGATCAGACTTCAGGTCTTGTTCTTTTTGTCCTCCTGGGACCAAAAGAATAAATAAATAAAAATCCTTGTACCACTATTCTGAGACTGGAAAAGAAAAGAAATCCTGATTTTAAATACCTTCTTTTAATCAATTATACAAAGCCTCTTCCCTTCTCCCTTCTCAGTATTTTCTCAAAGAGGATATTGCTGCAAGTTACAAGAAATAGATGAAAAAAGGAAGCTCTAACAAGAGTTCCAGATACCAATGGTCTTTGCCACTGTTTGCTATGATTTCCTTTTCTTTATTAAGATGGTGTGAGATTCTTGAATATTAATGAAGCTTGCCTTCCCTGGTGGCTTGAATAATACCCAGACACTTAAAAAAATCTTTGCCCATTTTAGAGAACGCAAATCATAGAAAAATGGTAGCAACAATGCTGAGTAAACAAACAGCAGGTTTTCATTCATTTTCATATTGATGAATTAAACACCTTGAACATTTGCCACACTCATCTGATGCTTTCCCTTTCTGAATCTGCTGTGGAAAACATTTTCAATTGCTTTTCAACACTGGACAAGTACAAATTGAATCTGGCTTCTGGATCCAGAGCAAGTTTTAATTTGGTGCAGATGATTCTCTCATATCACCAAAGTCATTTCAGTTCTTTGTCATGCTTCTATCTATGCCTTCCTCCCTCTCCTCTT
Organism: Trichosurus vulpecula; assembly: GCF_011100635.1. Lineage (NCBI taxonomy): Eukaryota > Metazoa > Chordata > Mammalia > Diprotodontia > Phalangeridae > Trichosurus > Trichosurus vulpecula. The sequence continues at coordinate 289,577,428 of NC_050576.1, read as the reverse complement.
CAATAGCCCCAAGCCTCCTGCCCTTGTCATGCTGCTGTCTATACGGTTGCAAGAAGGAACTTTGTAGTTGTCCACACTGAAGGACATGAAACACCTCAACATCTAATAAGGGACTTCAATTGAAATCAGTGTGATTCTTTAGATTATGTGGCTCTAATGGTTAAAGACATTAAATTAAACGTGAAAATTACACTAGAAGATTTTACTCCTTTTTGTTTATGTTTAAAATGGCATGTGTATACCATGCAGATCTTTGAAGAAGTGAACGGAGGAAGGTAGACCTGAGAGTCAGACCAAAAGATAAAAGAGGCCCTACTTCCCGAAATTCACAACATAAGTGGTTGGCAAATTTCACTCCAGGAAAAAGTCAGTTTATGGCTTCCTTTTTACCTCTAAACACTGTACTGAATTTGCTGATTATTTCTGATAGCAAAAATAGTTTTCTTTATGTTTCCACAAACTTTTGGGAAGATGGAATCGTTTTTTAGAATTTATAAGCAGAACAAGTTCTTTGAGATAATTTGACCCTGGGCTTTCCTACCTCAGAGTCTTTGCTTACTCTATTCCCAAAGCTTCTATAACATCTTCCCCTGCCTAAGAGAACTGGGAACGGTGAAAGAGCCTGTGTGTAATGAGGAACTATGCTGGGGCGTGAGATTTTTTTTTAAAAAGTGGGTTAAGTGGGAGGTAGAAGAAAAGACAGAGAATGGCACCTTGCATGAAGACAGCATGTGCATATTTTCTCTCTGCCTGCCTGGCTGAGGCTGTGATTAAGTGGCTTTGTGCTCAGTCCTACTGGGGCAGAGATGCAAACTAAAAGATTGTAACAAAAAAAGCACTGGGGAATCAGGAAGTGGCAAGAGTGACCACATGGATGTGAGATCAGCCTTAGATGAAAACTTCTTGCCCAGCCCATACAACTCTCTGCAAAATGTTCTGAGTCTCCAAGTCCAGTCTCTAAAAATAAATTAGGCACTTCCCTATCTGATTAAAAGAAGTTTAAAAAATCCTTGTAAAAGAGTCCTGCCAGGTCCTTGGGGGAGAGTTGACCACTCTTCTGCATTTCACACTATGGACTGCTCTCTCCTTTGGGATATTCTTTCCTCTCAAGATTTATTTCTCTTCTTCCTCACACTCTCAGTGGGAACTCTTCATCTCTCAATGGTTAAATAATCATATCTATGGTTAGGATAAGAGCAGGTAGGCGCTACAGTAGAGAGAGTGCCTGGCTTGGAATCAGGAAGACGTAAGTTCATATTAATACCAAAGATCACATTAGCTTAATTGGTTTCTCTGTCACACTGCTAACTCCCTTTCAGCTTGAGGTTCACTGAAACTCCAAGAACTTTTCAGATCAATAGCTGCTCAACGTCAACTTCCCCAGCCAATCGTTTTAAAGCTAATTTTTCAAACACAAGTGCGAGATATCAAAGTTCTTTCCAATACATTTTACGTTATTTGATTCACTCCAAGACTTTAGGCTAAGTTCCATGTTGATACAACCTCTATCATCCAAGGTGTTAGCTATTTCAGCATTGGGCTATTTGTAAATTTGGTGAACATGATATTTATACCTTTATACAAATTATTGATTAAAAAATGTCAGTAACAGTATGGGGCAAAGCAGAGAGCCCCAGGCTACTTCATGGAGAACCTTCATCATATTGACTTTGAGCTATTAAAAACTGGAGTTTTTTTAGTTTAGATATATCCTTGTTAATAATCTATTTCTCTCCATCCCTTACACAATTATAATTATGAGATACATTATAAAACTATATTTCCATAATATCAGTCATCTACTAGATTAGTAATCCTGTCCCTCCCCCTAACATACACAAAGAAAGAAATGAGCATAGTTTAGCAAATTCTGTTCTTCATGAAGTCAATTCAGGCTCTATGAAATCACTTCCTCCATTTCTAGATTTTCACCAAGTGTCTCTTTAATAGTCTGTTCTAGAATATTCACAGAAATTAAAGGGAAGCTCACTGTTCTAAAGCTTAAGGACTCTGTCCTCTTCTCTTCTTTGAAAATCAGTACATTTGTCCTTCTCCAAATTCTGAGATATTTCCCATTTTCCATGATCCTTCAAAAATCACTGACAATAATTTAATAATCACTTTTTCCCCATGAAAGTTCTTTTAAGACCATAGTGATAAACTTTATTTGATCCAGGTGACATGAATTCATCAAGGGGGGCCAGGTGCTCTTTTACTATCTCTTTATCTAATGTTTTATTGAAAAGTCTTCTTTAAAAACTTATCTTTAGGTGGAGCCAAGAGGATAGATTAAGAACAGACACCCCGCTGACCTTTCCCAACAACTTCCCCTCCAAACAACTATAAAATAATATATCAAATAAAGTTCTGCAGTGATAGAGGCAACAAAAAGTCAGGGCAAGACATTTTTCTAGCCTAAGAAAGCTTAAAAAATTGACTTAAGGACAAAGGGAGCCAAGATGGTGGCTGGAAAGCAGGGACTTGCACGAGCTTCCCACCCAGGTCCCTCCAAAAACATATAAAAATGTCTCTGAACAAATTCTAGAGCTCCAGAACCCACAGAATAGCAGACACAAGCAGGGCTCCAGCCCAGGACAGCCTGGATAGTCGCTGGAGGTCTATCCCATGGGGCTGGGAGTGGAGGGGGGCAGAGCCCAGCATGGCCTGCACCTGGACCAACCAGCTGCAGAACCCACGAAATAACAGAGCAAAGCAGGGCTCCAGCCCAGGAAAGCCCAGATGATCGAGGGAAGGGTCTATTGCCCGGAGTTGGGAACAGAGCAGAGCCCAGGGTGGGCTGCGCCACTACCAACCACACTGGGAGCCAGGTGGAACAGGCCCTAGCACCCTGAATCAGTGAGCTGTGGCATTTACCAGACTTCTCAACCCACAAACACAAAAGACAACAGAGAAGATTAGTGGTAAAAGCTGTGGGAAGTGAAAGGAGTTCTTGATTTGGGCCAACACCCTGGGGGCAGCGGAGGTGGTGCAGCTATGAGGACAGAACTAGAGCTGTAGTTGCTTCAGGCCCCAGGCCCACCTGATGGGAGGAATTAAGTGGCATATCAGAGTATGAGTGCAGAACCTGCTTAAGATCTGAGTCTGGTCCGGGTTGGACATTCTTGGGGGAGGAGTAGCGCTGGTGCGGCAGAGCTTACTGTATAGAAATAGCTCTGAAAACAACAGTGCAAACTCTCAAGCTTGGGACAAAGTACTCTCTACTCTATAAGCCATCATACCCTGACAAAAATCTCAAGGGTCAAGTAGTTGGCTGGGAACATGGCCAGGCAGCGAAAACAGTCTCAGATTCAGACTCAGACTCTGGAATCTTTTTTTGGTGACAAAGAAGACCAAAACATACAGCCAGAAGAAGTCAACAAAGTCAAGGAGCCTACATCAAAAGCCTCCAAGAAAAAGATGAACTGGCCTCAGGCCATGGAAGAGCTCAAAAAGGATGTGGAAAAGCAAGTTAGAGAAGTAGAGGAAAAATTGGGAAGAGAAATGAGAGTGATGTGAGAAAACCATGAAAAAGAAGTCAATGACTTGCTAAAAGAGACCTAAAAAAATATTTAAGAAAATGACACTTTAAAAATAGACTAACTCAAAGGGCAAAAGAGCTCCAAAAAGCCAATGAGGAGAAGAATGCCTTGAAAGGCATAATTAGCCAAGTGGAACAGGAGGTCCAAAAGACTACTGAAGAAAATACTACCTTAAAAATTAGACTAGAGCAAGTGGAAGTTAGTGACTTTATGAGAAATCAAGATATTATAGAACAGAACCAAAGGAATGAAAAAATAGAAGACAATGTGAAATATCTCATTGGAAAAACCATTGACCTAGAGAATAGATTATTGGACTACCTGAAAGTCATGATTGAAAAAAGAGCCTAGATATCATCTTTCAAGAAATTATCAAGGAGAACTGCCCTAATATTCCAGAACCAGAGGGTAAAATAGAAATTGAAAGAATCCACTGATCACCTCCTGAAAAAGATCCCAAAAGAAAACTCCTAGGAATATTGTCACCAAATTCCAGAGCTCCCAGATCAAGGAGAAAATATTGCAAGCAGCCAGAAAGAAACAATTTGAGTATTGTGGAAACAGAATCAGGATAACACAAAATCTAGCAGCTTCTACATTATGGGATCAAAGAGCTTGAAATATGATATTCCGGAGGTCAATGGAGCTAGGATTAAAACCAAGAATCACCTATCCAGCAAAACTGAGTATCATGCTCCAAGGCAAAATATGGGTTTTCAATAAAATAGAGGACTTTCAAGCTTTCTCAGTGAAAAGACCAGAGCTGAATAGAAAATTTGACTTTCAAACACAAGAATCAAGAGAAGCATGGAAAGGTAATCAAGAAAGAGAAATCATAAGGGACTTACTAAAGTTGAACTGTTTTGTTTATATTCCTACATGGGAAGATGATGTGTATAATTCATGAGACTTCAGTATTGGGGTAGCTGAAGGGAATATACATATATACGTGTATATATCCATATATATATATATATATATATATATATATATATATATATATACACACACACACACACATATATATATGTATGTATGTATATATATACATATCCATTTATATATATACATACATATATATATGTATAAGATAGGAAAAGAGCAAAATATAGTTAGTTTTCACAACATGAGTAATGTTGAATTGCTTGCCTTCTTAGGGAGGGTGGGTGGGGAAGGAAGAGGGGAGAGAATTTGGAACTCAAAGTTTTAAAAGCAGACATTCAAAAAAAAGTTTTTACATGCAACTAGGAAGTAAGATATACAAGCAATGGGGCATAAAAATTTATCTTGCCCTACAAGAAAGTAAGGGAAAGGGGGATGGGAGGAAGTGGGGTGACAGAAAGGAGGATTGACTGGGTAATGGGGCAATCAGAATATATGCCATCCTTGAGTGGGAGGAGGGTAGAAATGGGGAGAAAATTTGTAATTCAAACTCTTGTGAAAATTAATGCTGAAAACTAAAAATATTAAATAAATAAATAAATAACAAGAAAAGAAAAAGAAATTGACTTAAGAAGTCTGTGACACCAGGGTGGAAGTCTGTCCAGACCGTACATGTGGTACAGCAGCCATAGCAGCAGCAGCAGCAGTTTTGTGAGCTCTCAGCCCAAAGATGGTAAGGAGATCAAACAGCTAGTCAGAAAGAGGTTATAGCGGATGGTTGTTAGAACTGGGTATGGTCAGTACTGATTGGCAATTCTATTGCCCATATGAAGTTCTAGCCTACAGTTCTGGGTGACAGTTCCACGGTGGAGAGAAGCACTGTGGGTTGGTCACAAGACAGTAAGGCCCTGGTCATAGTTTCAAGGATAAGAAATCAGTAGAGTTTGTGGCTGCAGGAGATCAGGGACCCTTCCTGGATAAAGACCAGAGCTCAGATCAGGAGAACAGTGGCCATACCTCTCCCAGGATCACACTACCTTGGAAACACCAAAAACTTGCAGACCCTCAAACTAGCTCTGAAGACAGCTGCAAAAACTAAACTAAACAAAACAAAACAAAAAAAATAAACAAAAACATGAAGCCTGGAACAGCGCCTTCACAGCCTGAAGTGAGCAGAGTCCAACCTTAACAAATTGCAAAGTCAAGATATAGGCTGGAAAAATGACAAAACAACAACAACAACAAAAGAATTTGACCATAAAAAGTGACTACTATGGTGGCAGGGAAGAGCAAGACATAAACTCCGAAGAAGATAACAACATGAAAACAAAATCTCAAAAAATGCTAATTGGACCCAAGAAGAGTTCCTGAGAGAGTTAAAGAAAGAGATGAGCGGTAGAGGAAAATATTGGAAAAAATAATGAAAATGATGCAAGAAAATTAACTGCTTGGTAAAAGAGGCACAAAAATAGTGAAGAAAATAACATCTTAAAAACAAAGTTCATACAGAGGTAAAAGAATCACAAAAATGAAATGAAGAAAAGAGCTCCTCAAGAAACACAACATACCAAATAAAAAAAAGGTATAAAATTTTACTGAAGAAAAGAACTTATTAAAAAGAAGAATTGGACAAATTGGAGGGAGGAAGATACATAATCTCACTGAGGGAAATAATTCCTTAAAAATTAAAATTTGGTGAGTGGGAGGTAACAAGGCCATGAAACACCAAAACACAACAAAACAAAATAAAAGGAATGAAAAAACAAGAAAATGTGAAATGTGTCATTGGAAAATCAACTGATCTGGACGATACACTGAAAAGAAATAATTTAAGAATTATTGAACTACTTAAAAGCCATTATCAACAAAAGAGCCTAGACACCTTATTTCAAGAAATTATCAAGGAAAACTTCCCAGTATCTTAGATCCAGAGGGTAAAACAGAAAATGAAAGAATCTACTGATCACCTCCTGAAAGGGGTACCTAAATGAAAACTTTGAGGAATATTATAGCCAAATTCCAGAGATCCCAGGTCTAGGAGAAAATACTTCAAGGAAACAGAAATGAACTATTCAAATATCGTGGAGCCACCATAAAGATTACACCAAATTTAGCAGTTTCCATATTAATGAGTGAAGAGCTTGGAATATCATATTCCAGAAGGCAAAGGAGCTAAGATTGCAACCAAAAATTGGGCTTAATTAGCCTGAGTGCCAATCCTTCTAGGGAAAATGAATCTTTAATAAAATAGAGGACTTTCAAGAATTCCTAAGGAAAGAAGCAGAGCTGAATAGAAAATCTGAAATTCAAATACAAGACTCAAGGGAAAAATAAAAAGATAAACATGAAAGAGTAATCATAAGGGACTCAAAATTAAACTTTTTACATTCTTGATGTGAATATGATACATGAAATTTCTAAGAACTTTATCATTATTAGGGCTGTTAAAAGGAGTTTACATAGTCAGCATAGATGTGAGTCGATAATGTTGGAATGATTTTAAAAAAAAAGACTTGAGAAAGATGTATTGAGAGTTGGAAGAGGTAGATGGGAAATTTTTTCTCACATAAAAGAGGTTTTACAGGAAGAACTTTTACAATGGAGGGGGAAAAGAGGGTGGGGTGGCAGGCAATGCTTGAACCTCACTCTTGTTGTAATTGGTTCAAAGAAGGAAGTATACACACACACACATATCTATACACACATATGTATACATACATATATGTATATATACATACACACATATATACATATATATACACATACATATACACACACATACATATATATATATACACACACACACACACACACACACATACACATATACATGTATACACAAGCTTGGTTATGTATAGAAATGTGACTTACCCAATAATGAAATAGGAGGAAAAGGGGATAAGAGAAAGGGGGAGGATGATAAAATGGAAGGCAGATTAAGAGAGGCAGTGGTTAGAAGCAAAATAGACTTTTGAAGGGAGAAAGAACAAAAAGAGAGGGAGAAGAAGAAACAGAACATAATCAGATGAAGTGAAATACACAGTTAGCAATTATATCTATGAATGTGAATGGGATGAGTTAACCTATAAAATGGAAGCAGAAAACAGAATGGATTAGAAACCAGAATCCAACAAAATGCTGTTTACAAGAAGACAAACACAGTTTGGAGCAGAATCTAATATGCTTCAGGTGAAGTAAAAAGGGCAGGGTTTGAAAATATATTCTCAGACAATAGAAAGGCAAAAATGGATCTAATTAAAAGACACAATAAGGTAAACTACATTTCACTATGAAGTAATGCCAAAAATTGGTACAGCGCATTTTTCCTAATATGAGCCTCATTTCTCGAATATATACTGAATGTAGAACTGAGTCAAATTTATAAAAATAAGAGCCATTGTCTAACTGGTAAATGATCAAAATATATAAGCAGACATTTTATTTAGAAATCAAAGCTAACTATAGTCATATAAAAAGTTCTGAATCACTATTGATTAGAGAAACGCAATTTAAAACAACTCTGAAGTATCACCTCACACCTACCAGAAATGACAAATCCTGGAGGAGATAAAGGAAAAATAGGTAGGCTTATGAACTATTGGTGGCATCATGAACTGGTCCAACCATTCCGGAGGAAAAATTGGAACAATGCTCAAAAAGCTATAAAATTGCACATACCTTTTCACCCAGCAATACCACCACTAGACCTGTATCCCAAAGAGATCAAAGAAATAAGAAAAGAACCTATATGTACAAAAATATTTATAGCAGCTCTTTTTGTGGTGGCAAAGAATTGGAAATAAAGGGAATGCTCATCAATTGGGGAATGCTTGAAAAAGTTGCGGCATATGATGGTGATAGAGTACAACAATGCTATGAAACATGATGAAGGGGTTGCATCTGAAAAAGCATGGCAAGACCTATCTGAAGTGATGTAAAGTGAAGTGAGAACTGGAAGATCATTATGTATAGTAACAGCAATGTTGTAATGATGATCAACTGTGGAAGATTTGGCTACTGTGATCAATACAATGATCCAACATAATTCCAAAGGACTAAGGATAAAAAAATGCAATCTACTTCCAGAGAGAGAACTGGTGAACTCTGAGTGTGAATTGAAATAAAATTTTCTCTCTTTATTATTTTTCTTGCTTTTTAAAAATATGGCTAATATGGACATTTATTTTGTATGATTTCACATGAATAGTTGATATCATACTGCTTGCTTTCTCAGTGAGTGGAGAAAGACATGGGAGGGTGGAAAGAACTTGGAACTCAAAATTTAAAAAGAAAATAATCTTTAAAACATAAAAAAACTTGCCTTTAAAAAGCCAACTTAAAAGAAATATGCTTGTAAGCACGATGCTAGAATACGTTTTTTTTTATTCCCAGACACGTTCTGTAAAGAATTTTCGGAGGAGTTTAGTAGTTTCCTCTTAGCATATGTTTTGCATGCAACCTGTTATTTAGCTAGACGCACCAGGAAAAATAAAATACTCAAGTTTTGTCTCTTTGTGTATATGCATGTATTTAATGAATATATTAATGAACTGAAATACATGCATTAAAATGGAGATGATGCATATCTAGAGCAAGATGGTAAATTCAATGAAGTGTTCTCTTAATACAAATAAAGGTCCTCTATTATAAACAAGTGATTATAAGATATACCTCATCGGTTGTGCCATACTCAATCTATCCAGCCTAGAACTCTGATTCTTGCTTAGGCACAGCTGAATATTTTGTGGCAAGATAGGGAAGGTGTTTTAAAAAACACAGGCATTCCTGACTTCATTTTTTTCCTGTTGAAATGTGTGAACTTTAACTTTCCTAAGACCCCATGAATTGGATCACAAGATGAATTACACCCATTTTTATCCGTCTGATGATAGCTTAAAATAATAACTAAACACATCAACATATTTTTGAGTGTAAGAAGATCTAAATATGTGACAACCAGAAGATACTGCTGTATTTTGATATTCTCATAGAATTGAATATTCAGAAATTTTTAAGTATTTGCAATAAATCAATTTAGTAGCTTACATATAATTTATTAGACTTAAACAGAATAAGCAATGCAGTCTCCTGCTGTAAATATCACCTCACCATCAATTGGTTTAAATAATGAGACACCCCTAATGAATGAAAATATAACCTGAACTCGTTTGATTTTTCTAAATGTGCATCAGTACAATTTCATTATTTATGCATATGATGCTGTTCAGGGCATATAACATGCCAGGAGGTAAAGATACTTAACAGCTATTTAAAGAATAAAGCTTTGAGAAACATTTGGCAAGTTAATTTTTAAAGGACTATTGACCATGACATCCACTTTGCATTTGCAATTTTTGCACCTGCAATTATTTGCATGCAAAAAATTGCAGCCACAGTTGTCTAATTGTAGGCACAACCATCCAAATTTGCCCTCAAAAGGAGATTAACACAAAAGGGATACCATCTGTGATAGTTCAACAAACCCCTCAGACCTCTATGGCTTCAAAACCTGAGAGGCTGGTGGGCATCTTTCCCTCTTGGCTCAGGGTTTAGACTTCACTCCTGCTTGATCTCATTCAAGCATTCCAGGCCAGTCTGATTATTTGGAAAGCAACAGTCCAATCCTTTCATCCAGCCAATCTGCCTTCTCACTCAGATATTTAAAAGTGGGGTGGGGGGAGTTGGGGGAGGGCTTTTCTAAATCTCCAACATCTCCTTCAGGAGCCAAAGAGTAAGAGGAGCAAATGATTTTGTCTTCTCCTGTAGAGTGAACAGGTTCACTCTAATTCACTTCAATATTTCAAAACAGGAATTCACTATATGTATGTGTATACATGTATGTATATACATATGTGTATATGTATGTGTATATATGTGTGTATGTGTGTATATAATATTCATACACACATTTAATCTTCAGCAAACTAGAATTGTCTATAAAGATGAAACTTTGATACAAACCTCTGCTAAAAGGTGTCATGAAAATCGTTGTTTTATTTTTTTAAAATCCTAGGCTTTGTTTGAAATATACTTACACTTGTATGTATGTATGTACATACGTATGTATACATGCAATACCAGCTGTCACTTTTGATAAAATGTGTTCATTTGTGTTCCTATTACAATACTGAAGCCTGTCAAAATATATAATCATTGTCCCCTGGCAGATGATGTCTTATAAAAAGTCATAATCCTCTGCTTGTAATATAATCACCACTACGATAAATAATTATAGAACCATAGAAGGACAGTTATGATTTCAGATGGGGAATATATAATAGCAGATGAAAAATATAAAACCCAGATTATCCCTTGACAAAGATGCTGTTTTCATACAAATGTCAGTAGTAATAAATGTGGGGAGAACATAGTCCATTTTATGAAGATGGAATTGAATCTAGATAGAACATTTTTTCCCAAAGGCTTTGATGAGAGTTAAGATTTTTTTTAAGGCATATAACATAGTAAAAAGCTGATATGTACTATAACTGAAATGAAATTCAGGGACTACTTTAAAGGTGAAAAAATAAGACAAGTTATGGGGCCAGCCATTGAAATCTGTGAGTCCTATATAAGGGTGGTGTCCTTTCTGTGAGATCCGAAATGCTTTCACAATTTTCTAATGAGCCCGACAGTCAACAAGCACGTATTAAAAGCTAAACATGTGTTAGGCACTATGCTAAGCTCTTGGGATACAAAGAATGGCAAAAACATGATTCTTACTCTCATAAGGCTTCCATTCTGGTTGTTTTGTTTTGTGAATTAAAGTCTAGGAACAAGTTTTCAGTCTAACATAATTAGTGATTTGTAGTATATAAAGGAAGTCATTTTCATTCACTTGCTCTCGTATTTCTCACTTGTACAAGCCTGACAAGAAACTGAAGTCATATACTTCAGTAATAAACAGTGGGATTAGAAACCATTGAAGGAAGGGATTTGGCCTTTGTAAGAAGTAATTTTATGTGGGTAAGGAGAAAGGAGGGAGAATGGGAGGAAGAGAGTATTCATGAATACGAAGAAGTAAGCATAGTTCTGAAAGGGGTCAGTGGGAAAGGGGAAGTGGAAACCACAGGTAAAACACAGAATTAAGGAAGGTCACTTTGTGATTCCTACCTATAAGTTTCGCAAAGAACATTAAAAACATACAACATATCTTTTTAAGTTACTATGAAAAATTGTAGATTTCAGCTGTTTTATGTTGCAAAAAAATTCTCATAAAGTAGAAAAAATGATAATACTTACATCCTGAGCTACCATTGGTTGAAACCAGTGTAAAATTAGAAGGCCACGGATTGCGAACAATATCCTGCCAATGAATGGTGTCTGCATAACAGAGGAATTTGTTCTGGTCAACATATACTCCTCCATTTAAGATTTCTGTAGAAATGAAAAACAAGGATTTTATATTAATTTGTTGAATTTGGGGGGAAAAGTTTGGGGAAATGCTATAGCATGATTGTCACTAGCACAAAGCTAATATAACCATGCAACACTCACTATATTAAATGGGAGCTGCACAACTTCCATTAAACGCAAAACTTCAAAGGCCCAGAAGCTTGTAATCATTGGAAAACCAAAAAATATCTAATTACAGAATAGTTAAATGGCTTTTGAAAATTTCGTCAGGTGGAGTCAATGGCTTCACCAGCTGTTTCTAACAGGAATAGGAAGAAAAATTCATTAAAACTCCATTATGACACAGTTCATTATGTTTGGATTCAGACCTACTAAGGGTCAAATGGCCTAGATACAGGGCAGGGGAGAACCTGCAGCCTCAAGGCCACATGTGGTCCTCTAGGTCCTCAAGTGCAGCCCTTTGCCTAAATCCAAACTTCACAGCACAAATCCCTTCAATAAAAGGATTTGTTCTGTAAAACTTGGACTCAGTCAAAAGACCACACCCAAGGATCTAGAAGGCCATGTGTGGCCTCAAGGCCGCAGATCCCCCACCCCTGGAGAACCTAACAGCTCATATGGCAAAAGTCTACCTTGTTTGGCTTTTATAAACAATATTGAGGATGCTACTTATAAAAGTTCTTTATTCACCAATGATAATTATTTCTAAGATCAGGTAACCTCTCTTTGGTCTTTTCTAAACACTAACAACATACAGTCTTTATTTTCTCTAAATGAAATGTATCCTAATTTATGCAACATAAAGAGAAAAATATTGGCAGAAAAGATCAGAAGTAATGCATACAGCAGGTGTGTGACACTGGGGAAGTCACTTTACCTCAAGTTCCTTGTCTCTGAAATGGGAGTGAATAGTAATTCCACAATCTACTTCATAAGGCTGGCATAGGGAAGGTACTTTCTAGTGTCCTAAATAAATACAGCCTGCTTGGAGTGTTGACTTTACAATTCAAAAGCTGTATTTTACTTTAAATTTAATTATATTTTAATCTTATTTTCTAATATGAAAACACTTTGTGTAATATTGATTATCCTTAATGAATAGAAAGAAAATGAGTTTATAAAAGTCCATTGAAGATGATCCTAGAGAGAACTCTTTTCAAACCAACATATGAATGATAAGTAATTATCCATCTGATATGAATGGGAGGGTATCCCAAAGGAAACTCTGCCTCAAAATTATACTCAAGGGGATGGAGTTGATGAAGGTTTTGCTTTTTTATAATCTGTGTGACCTTGGATAAGTTTTCTTTTCCCTTTACACCAACCTCATGTCTAAAATGTCTGTTAGAAACAAGTCTCTGCAAACAAACCCTATTCTCTAAACATATCATCTTTCAGAATGTAAATACTCTGAATAGGTCATCTGATTAAACACCAATATCTTAGTGTGGATGAGTTTACTAAATAGCTTTTCTCTCTAAACCGAAGGATTCTGGGTAGCACTGGGCTTCTGGGGTGGTCAGGAGCCATGAAAATGGAAAGACGCAACTTTACCTAGGATATCTCAAAGCCCCAAAATACACACGTCCCTGGAGCATCTATATTCCTTAAACGTGTAATAACAGCTGAGCTTAGCATCAAGTTAGTAAGAATTATTAACAAAGAAGTCACCAGAGGCAGAACAGCTACATCCCCAAGTAAACTCTACCACTTACCTCAAATACTCCATATCCCTACACATGCTCTCTCCCCCAAAGCAACATTTTGGTATCCTGAGCACAAAAGTTGGCTTGTTTTTCATTTTTGTCAAAGGCTAGCCTTGGCTGAACTATATTGATCCTTTATAACCAACGGTGAACTCTTTTCCAAATAGTTCTCAGTCATAATAGTCATCTTGTCACCCACAAACACATTTAGGGGGGTATTCTCTGAGTGTATAGGGCAAAGAGATGCATATTATCATGATAATAAGAGCCTGTATTTATGTAGACTTTAAAGGTTTACAAAATATTTCATGTATGTTATCTCATCTGATCCCCCACAACTGTATGCTATCATTTCCATTTTACAGAAGCAGAATCTGAGGATGGGAGAGGTTATACAATTTGTCAAAGTTTATAGAACTGGCTAGTATGTGAGGCAGAATTTGAACTCAGGCCTTCACATCTGCAGACAGCATAGCACAATAAAGAGCACATTGCAATTTTGTGTCAGATAACCTGAATTTGAATCCAAGCTTTTCCACTCTGTTACCCAGGTGATGCCTTGTTCTTCAATACCCTCATCTGTAAAATTAGAGTAATGGACTGGATAGCCTGAGAAATCCCTTCCCTCCCAAGATTTATGATCCTATGACTTAGTTTCTAAGGTATAAATTACCACAAATCTTTCAAGAGACTGGACTCTTTCTCAAACAGTCATTGGAAAGGTTATAGGTATGGGACTTGGAATGATATTTTGACTTACAACTTAGAACCTCATCCATTTCCCCCCATGACTTTAACCACAAAATCCTTACTGAAGTTCAAGGGAGATGCAAGAGAGATTTTGGAAATGGATCCTTACATCAATATTCCATACTTGGTTTTGATATAAGAATTGTAAAAAACTCATGTAAGCCATTTTCAGATGCTCACTTGCCCTAAAAAATCACTCCTTATTATGATGAAAAACACAAATATGACTACTATGAATAAAATAAAAGGTGATTTTTTTCTTCTTTAGTCTATATATCGAAGTAGGTTTCCCCCCCTAAATTATGTGAAGGCAAAAGCTCTGTGGTTGTAGCATTTAAAATTTATAGATGTCACACTTAGAGTAAATATAAGAATAATTTAAAGATAAATATGTATTAAATATAAAAGAAGATGCTCCAGAGAAAATCATCATCTATGGTATCATCTCCAACTGTCTATCTAAAAGTACTTAAAATCAGATTATATTTGTATGAAATAATCTTACAAAAACCCTTTTGCTCCAGCCCTGTGAACCGGGCTAGGGATGATACTCATTTCCTAGAAATAGGGGATTCCAAAGCTTGACTTTTACATGGAAAGAGCTTAAAAATTATATAATAAAAAATAGAGTATAATCTTAGTTGATAAAATTTAAATGAAAAACACAATAGTGATATTTTTATGATGCCCAGGATACTAAACCTAGCATCTGTTAGCAATTCTGATCTAGGAGATATATAATCATTTGTACATAACTGTGGGCAATTCATGATTATTTTTTGTTTATTTGTTTACTTTTTTTCCCTTTGTCTCTGTCCTACAGACTAGCTCCTCTAATCTGTATGTGGATTACAGCCAATGGTCAGCTTTTCTCTTGTTCAATGTTACAGCTAAATATATAAAGTCTTTCTTGTTACAGAAATCCAATCCAATCTAATCCAAACCAACCTGATTGTTTTAAGCTTCTACTATGTACATGGCCCAGGGCTGACAAAAAGCTTAAGTTGTGGGGGGAGGGAAGAAAAGGGGCACAGTATGTCACAAGTTAAGTACATACATGATAATTTGAGGAAGGAGAGATCACTAACAATTAGGGGGATCAGTACTGGTTTTAAAGCTCCTTTGATGAGCTCTGAAGAAAAAAAGAGATAAAAAGGGAGTGTAAGAAGAGAGTATATTTCAGTCAAAGGGCAGGGAAGGAGGTGATATGTGCAAAGAATAGAGGCAGGAGACAGAATGGCAGTTTTGGGGGAATAGTCTGGCTAGAACACAGAGTGTGTGAAAGTATAACTTTCATTTATTTATTTATTTTTGCAATAAACCTAGAAAGATAGTCAGGAGTCAGATCATGAAGGGTATCAAATGGAGTTTGTATGTTATCCTAGAATCAATGAGGAGCCATAGAAAATTATTGAGCTTGAATTCATTAGGAAAATGACTTAGACATTTGTGGGAAAAATGGATTGGAGAAGAAAAACTGAAAATACCTTCCTACTCTTCCCCTCCCAAAGGTGACAGAGAAAATACCTTCAAAGATGTCAATGGCTACAAAAAGAAACCCACTGCAGTATAATGTTTGACAGCACAATTGAATTCACCAAACATTTATTAAATACCTATGCTGTGCCAAATACCACATTAATGACATTTGTTTTTTGAGGCTTAATTTGGTAATATTTATTATAAAGGGAATAGACAATGAATTTAATTTGTTAACAAGTTCTCCACATGGCAAAAGTCAAATTAATTTCCCAGTAATTATAATTTTTCATATAAACTTTGTTTTCAAACAATTAGCTAACTCTAATAGACACAACGCTGTATACTGCTTAATTCTGAGTTCTTTTGTTTAAAAAAAAAGCAATTCTGTATCACATTTCCACCTGCAAATATTTCCTTAAAAGCTCTCTTTATAATGTTTGCAAAGTGCCATTTGAAAGAAAACCCGAAGCTTCTGGGCCATAACTTTTTCATTTTTTTTAAGTTAGGTATTTGACTCATTTTCCCCTTTTGATTTTCCTTTCCTTTGGCTTTATGGGAAAAAGAAATGACCATGTAAATTGAAATGACTTCTTTAGCATTCCTCATTTCTTTTTGAGCACTGATTATTGCAGTGAATTTGGGCAGAGATGGCTGCCCATTAAGGAGATCAGTGACATTTCGATAATAAGATAGCTCAAACCAAATGAGTAATATACACAATACTGAGATTTTTTTCCCTTTTAATTCTAAACCAAAACCTCTTGCTCTCTCATATGACTGACTTCATAGATGAACAAAGTAACTTCATTATTTTGCTAGAGTTAAGGTGTAAAAAAAGTTGTTTTACAAATGTTATCCTCATTATAAAAACTAACATTTTAAAGTCTGAAAGACATCTGTATTTCTTCATTTGTTACTTTCAGCATTCCTGTGAGGTAGATTGTTACGGGCTCCCGAAGCCTCGCAACTATACTCTGGGTTCCCCCCAAGCCCCAGGCCTTTGCCTAGCAAAGGACCTGATCTTGCGGACAATGAATGGGGCGGGAGCCGAAAGATGGTGAATGACTCCATTTATTATTTCAGCAAGCATCACTTTTATATCTTTAGTGACGTAGGTACATTCTTTGGTTACGTGGGTGAAGGACAGGTAAAAATCAATACACCTGGGTCCTAGGACCGCCCCGACTCCGCCTACTCTCCTCCCCTTCTCTTCCCGAGCTAACCCGAAGCTCCCTGCGGTCAGGCAGTCCAGGCAAAGAACCGGAAACTCCACGTGCTCTGGCAAGCCCAGACAGAGAGCCGGAAGTTCCATGCGGTCAAGCAGGTCCAGGCAAAGACCTGGAATCACTAGGGAGGCAACAAAGGTGAGACCCCTCCTCCTGGCTCCACCCATAACTCAGAGGCCTGAGTTTATCTCAGCAGGCCCCTGGGCATGGAGATCGGAGGAGGGCAGGGCTCAGCTCCAACTCGGCTCCTAACAGTAGATGCTATTGTTTGCCCTATTTTACTGAAGAGGAAACTGAGGAATGCAGATAAGTAACTTGTTAAGGGTCATACAGTTGGTGGTAGTATTTGAATCCTGGTCTCAGCTACTCCAAGTCCAGCACACTACCACTATGTGAAATCACATAAAAATTTATAAATTCCTTCATCTCTCCTGAAATCTAAGGAATAATTTAAATTTTTATCAATTTTAAATTATATTAATTGATTAAAAAACTACCTTCTTTGTTTCTCACACTCCCCCATGCCCACTGAAAAAGAAAGAAAACCAAAATCATTTGAATAAATATGTAACGTCAAGAAAATCAGATTAGTACTTTGGGAGTATCTTAAAAAATGTGTGCCTAAATCTGTACACCAAGTCACTATTCTGTGAATAGATAAGCACCATATATATTTGAAGTTTGGAGAGCTTTAAAGATGTCCATTTTTTTTCTAAATGATTGACACCAACAATAAAGTTCTCCTCTTTTCCCCCACCTAAATGAGTATTATAATAATAATTCACATTTGAGATCAAATAGAAAGCTGACCTCAGATTCTGAAAGACCTAGATTCACATCCACTTCTGGTACCTACTGTCTGTATGAATCTTGGCAAATCATTTTACTTTTCATTTCTCTAAGCCAGTCGGGTCATACTCAAAAAGAAATTAGGCCACTAAACCATACATAAGGATCCTCATCAGCTGCATATCAACTTATAAAAGAACACTTTTGTGTGTGTGTGTGTGTACATATATATATATATATATATATATCTGTATATACGTAATTATTATTATTAATATATTAACACAGGGAAATCAGACAAGAACTACCTTTTTATCTGGTTCAGGCCAGCCATAGTCTATATTTGACACCTCTATTCTAGGCAATTTGCTAAGATTATAAATTGCTGAGAACATGCCCACCTATTTTGATAGAACTTTTCCCCTTTAGGAATTCTCTCTATCAGTGAAGTTCCATATCCAGTGCCTATCTATCCCTTCCTCACAACAACCATCTAGGATATATAGCTCAAGTATTATCATCCCCAATTTATAGATGAAAAAATTGAGTTGCTGAGAAAGTGAGTTGCCCATGATCACAAAGTTGGTGTTTGAGACGGCATGTGATCCCAGGTATCCTGATTTTAGGTCCAGAATTCTACTATGACCCACTGCTTTTCAATCAGCACATGTCTATGTTAACCTCAAGTGTCTGTCTAATATTTTTGCTTGTGCCCTGTAGCTTAGATATAGAAAATACCAGTATTGCCAGGTATAGTATTTGGAGGGAACCAGGATGATACCAGTCTTTATCTTGATTTTCTTTGGTGGCAGTCATGTAGATGCAACTATGCCAAATGATCTAATTTGATAGACAAATTGCCCCTCCCTTCTTTTTAAAGATCAATCCTTCTGGAAGACTTACTAGGCTTCCTTTAGATCCTGTATATCCCTAACTGTCATTGTCTCACATCTAAAAAGTCTGCTGGCAGATAATGATGCAAAAATAATACAGTTCACACCATCCACCTGTGACTCTTAATACATCATCTCTGGAATGGCCTTGGTCCAGAGATCCCGGGTGTCTTTCCTCACCCAGACCTTTCAGCTGGGAGCACAATGAATTGATGCTACCCCACTGGGTCAGCCCTTTGGGTCCATTATTAATAAGCTGAAACTTTAAAGGCTAATGAGAACCGGTGCTTCAGGAGACAATGGCTCATTCATCATCAATCAAGCTTTGAAGTTTTTATACAGATGATTTAAGAAGAGTTGAAGTGTGCAAAATGGAAATGTCACATTTGTATTGGGAGGGGGGGAGCATAGTAATGAAAATGAGTGATTTAACCTTCTATATTTCGGCTCAATGACCACATTCAAAAGCTCATGGATGTGGATAGTGAATATCAGGAAATAACAACGGATGGCCTTCTGATCTGAGTGAGATCATTTCAAGAAGGAATTGTCAGGCCAATTAGCAGAAAACTACTCTAGGCTTGAAAAGAATGGTACAGAGATCTTCCTTGATTTCTGATTCATGGAGTTATTGATGTACTGTTTTTATGTAGTTCATTTATTTCATGCTTCCTGAGATGCCACAAGCCTTCCTGTCCTGGTCCAGCATGAACCCTGGCATTCTATGTGAATTCCTGGATAGGCTTCTAAATTATAGCATGCTTTGCCCTACTCTTATAAGCCCAGCATTTCTTAGGTGCTACAGGCAACTGTTTAAGCCTTGAAGTCTACCTTGGCCATAATAAGCTTTTCTCAAAGGGACATTTTCCCCAAGATGTTTTTGCTGCTGTCATGGTGCCTGTTGTACAAAAGCCTCACACCTCTATTTATTTCATCAGCCCAAGCAAAGCCTTGTGTGTTTCCTCATTGGTCACTGTTCTAGTGACTTCATGAATAGAAAAAAAAACATGCTTTTCATTTAAAAAGTTATTTGAAAATATTGTATGTCTATATTTTGATGGGACCTGTTATTTCATCGGCTTACAGAGCTTCCAGTGAGGAACTCCTTTTGCCAGCAAAGATGGACAACTTTTCCATAATGAGAGAGTTAGAGCATTGACTATGAGGTGAAAAAGATGGGTATTTTGATCAAGTGCAGACATCTAGTATATATCACAGAGCAGGGCTGTCCAACCTTATTTTTTTATTGAAACAATAGACCATATATTTTGATTTGCCATTTTAGTGAGAGCTCTGCGGTAGCTCGACTTCCTTTACTAAAGCATTTATGTAAATTTCTATGATTGTAGGTGGGCCACATAAATCACACTGCAGGCTGCATTTTGGACAGCCCTGTCATAGAGGAATCAAGAGTCTCCACCCACTAATAGGGTCACTACCGCACTCTCCTTCTCCCTTAGATGTGTAAATGTGTATTAGTATGTAATAATGTATAATATTAATATACTAGATCTGTATCATATGTAAGGATATGCATACATATACAACTGTTAATACATATTGCTATATTAATATTAAATATATAAATACTAATATATCAATATGCATATATGTACATATTCACATATACTTATCCTTATAAACATATATCCCCATTTACATATTATATATGACAAACCTTTGTTTCTATATGCACATGTGTGTATATATACACATGTACATATATGGATATACACACATACACACCCATACCCACAGATGTGTGTGTGTATCCCAGTATCATCAGTGTATGAACATTTGTACTCACATGTAGCAATCTATACTGGTAGAGGGAGTTTCTCACTGGGAACTATTAATATTTATGAAATTAAAGGCCCCCTAACAAAATATATTATAAATATGTTTTGGTACATTCTTTGTTCAACTTCCAGATCCTGAAATATAACCTTTAGTCTCAATGCATATAGCTTACTTTCGGCATCATGCTGCTGATACAATCAGATTATACTAAAATTACCTTTCAGGCCCAGTCCAAATATCATTTGCCTTTCCAGTTCCTCCTTCAGCATCCTAGCCATCTATAAAAATGCCTTCTTTGGGGGGCGGAGCCAAGATGGCCACGTGAAGGCAGCGTCTTACCGGAGCTCTCTCACAAGGTCTGTCAGATTCCCGTAAAAAAGTGAATTTGAACACATTTGAGAGAGTCAGAAACCGCAAGCAGTCTGCGTGGGGCAAATTTTCAAGCCGGGAGAGTCTGAAAGGCTGAAGACACGAACCTGCAGGCTCGGAGAGTGCTCGGTGAGGAGCTGCTCCAGACCAAAGTGGAAGCGGCCAGCGGGGAAATCCACGTGGGAGACAGACGGGGAGAAAGCTGGGCGCCCGAAACCGGCGGAGATTCCCAGGCCTCCCAACACAGGACAGCAGTCTGTGGGAGCGACAAGAGGCAGCGCAACGCCACCAGCCGTGAAAACACCCAGGCCTGACGCTTGCAAAACTCAGGAACTCGGCTTCTTGAACTTCCGGAAGACTCAATGGCCAGGTAAACGGCTCTAATCACTCCCCTCCCCACCCAGAGAATCCCTCGGAAAAAAAAAAAAAAGAACGCTGGAACTGAGCAGAAATCAGTGGGGCTTCAGTGGTTAAATAGCAGAAGTTCATTTGTCCCTTAGGGGCAGAGTCAGCAGGGGTCAATGCCAGGAGCCCAGAGGTAACCTTGCTCCCCCAGGGGAAGTGCCAGACATCAGCTCAAACAACAAACAGCTGAGACCATTGCTGAAAAGCAAGTGCTGGAGAGCACCCACAGGGAGTGAGATGCCAGGGAGCCAGACCCCTCCCCCACACCTCAGGAAACTGAAGGTTATAATTCTAGACTCACAACCCCCAGAATAAGAAAGCTGGGACAGAAAGCCCTGAGACCCACAGATAGAAATTCGTTGTAAAGCCAGCAAAAGGCAAACCAACATGAAGAAGAACACAAAAAAACCGAGGACAATAGATTCTTTTTATGGAGACAGGCAGGATCAAAATATCAACATAGAAGAGGATAGCAATGACACAGTAGATACATCAGATACCTCAAAAGCTAATATGAACTGGTCTCCAGCCCAAAAAGCACTGCTGGAAGAGCTAAAAGAGGATTTTAAAAACCAAATTAGGGAGCTAAAAGAAAATATGGAAAAAATGGAAAAAAGGGAGAAAAAATCCACTGATGAAATCAAGTCCCTAAAGAATAAGATTGGCGAAATGGGTACGGAGATTCAGAATCTAGAGAGAGAAAAGGACACCCTGAGAGGCGAAATCAACCAATTGAAAATGTAGGCTCAAAAGCAAAATGTAAACATTAACTCATTCAAAATTAGACTTGAGCAAGTGGAAGCTAATGAATCTATGAGGCATCAAGAAGTAATAAAACAAAATGTAAAGAATGAAAAAATAGAAAAAAATATGAAATATCTGATTGGCAAAACAACTGACCTGGAAAATAGATCCAGGAGAGACAATTTGAGAGTTATTGGTCTACCAGAAATCCACAATGAAAAAAGGAGCCTTGACAGTATCTTCGAAGAAATTATCAAAGACAACTGCCCAGAGGTCCTAGAACCAGAGGGCAAAATAGTCATTGAAAGAATTCACCGATCACCCCCTGAAAGAGATCCCAAACTGAAAACACCAAGAAATATTATAGCCAAATTTCAGAGCTATAACCTCAAGGAGAAAATACTGCAAGCAGCCAAAAAGAAGCAATTCAAATATCGTGGAACTACAGTCAGGATCACGCAGGATCTCTCAGCTTCTACATTAAAAGACAGGAGAAATTGGAATATGATATTCCGAAGGGCAAAGGAGCTGGGACTACAACCAAGGATCAACTACCCAGCAAAACTAAGCATAATTTTCCAGGCAAGGTGATGGACATTCAATGAAATAAGGGAATTCCAGACCTTCCTGATGAAAAGGCCAGAACTCAATGGAAAATTTGATCTCCAAATACAAAACTCAAGAGAGACATAAAAAGGTAACCAGGGGGAAAAACCCCACAAACCTTATTAACCAATAAGGGCAGGTTGTTTACATCTTTATGTGGGATTATATCATCTTATGTATGTTTTTATGTATTTATATATATATATATAGGTATATATATATATATATATATACATATACATATATATATACATATATAAGTCATTCTTGTGAATGGTACAACTATTATGACAAATGAAAGGGATATACAGAGGTTGTGAATGCCTGTATAAATTAACTGATGTAAAGATATAAAATATAAATAAGAGATATAAAGGGAGGGCTATGAGGGAAGTGGTAAGGAGGTAGTAGAAAAGGGTAAATTACACCAAAGGAAGTGGCACAAAAACATATTATAGTAGAGGGAAAGAAGGGAGGGAGAAGAGCAGTATTTGAGCTTTACTGTCATCTGATCTAGTTCAAGAAGGGAATAATATACTCTGATAAGTTTAGAAATCTAACTTGTCCTACGGGAAGTGGGAGGGTAAGGGGGGAAAAAGGGAGGGGGGTGGGCAGAAGGAAGAGGAGAAGTAGCAAGTGGGTAACGGTAAGATAAGGGAGGGGAATAAAGAGGGAGGGTTAACTGAGGAAAGCGGCGGTCAAAAGCAAAACTTTGTTGAGGAGGAGAAGGGGAAAGGGAGAAATAAAAGCATAAACAGGGGGAATTAGGATGGAGAAAAAGACACAGATAAAAATCATAACCCTGAACGTGCAGGGGATGAACATTCTCACAAAACAGAAGCAGATAGCAGAATGGATTAAAAACCATAATCCTACAATATGCTGTTTACAAGAAACGCATCTGAAACAGGGGGATACACATAGGGTTAAGGTAAAAGGCTGGAGTAAAATATATTGTGCCTCAGCTAAAGTAAAAAAAGCAGGTGTAGCAATCCTAATCTCAGACAAAGCAAAAGTAAAGATAGATCTAATTAAAAGAGATAAGGAAGGACATTATATCCTGCTAAAAGGCACCATAAACAATGAAGCAATATCATTGCTTAACATATATGCGCCAAGTGGTAAGGCATACAAATTCTTAGAGGAGAGGTTAAGGGAGTTACAGGAAGAAATAGACAGCAAAACTATAATATTGGGAGACCTCAACCTCCCCCTTTCTGAACTTGATAAATCTAACCTCAAAATAAATAAGAAAAAAGTTAAGGAGGTAAACAGAATTTTAGAAAAGACACATATGATAGACCTCTGGAGAAAACTGAATGGGGATAAAAAGGAATATACTTTCTTCTCAAAAGTACATGGCACATACTCAAAAATTGACCATGTACTAGGGCATAAAAACCTCACAATCCAGTGCAGAAAAGCAGAAGTAGTCAATGCATCCTTTTCAGATCATGATGCAATAAGAATCATTTTTAATAAAGTACCATGGAAAAATAAGCTAAAAACTAATTGGAAACTAAATAATTTAATTCTAAAGAATGAGTGGGCCAAAGAACAAATCAGAGAAACAATTAATAATTTCATTCAAGAGAATGACAATAATGAAACAACATACGAAAACTTATGGGATGCAGCAAAAGCAGTTCTTAGGGGAAGTTTTATATCTCTAAAGGCCTACATGAATAAAATAGGGAAAGAGGAGATCAATGATCTGGGCATACAGCTGAAAAAGCTAGAAAAAGAGCAAATTGAAAACCCCCAATTAAATACCAAATTAGAAATAATGAAAATCAAAGGAGAGATTAATAAAATTGAAACCAAGAAAACTATTGAATTAATAAATAAAACAAAGAGCTGGTTTTATGAAAAAACCAATAAAATTGATAAACCTTTGGCCAATTTGATTAAAAAAAAGAAAGAAGAAAATCAAATTACCAGTATAAAAAATGAAAAGGGTGAGGTCACCTCTAATGAAGAGGAAATCAAAACAATAATTAGGAATTATTTTGCCCAACTGTATGCCCATAAATTTGACAACCTTAGAGATATGGATGAATATCTACAAAAACATAAACTGCCCAGACTAACAGAGAAGGAAGTGAAATTTCTTAATGACCCTATATCAGAAAAAGAAATTGAGCAGGCCATCAATGAACTCCCTAGGAAAAAATCTCCAGGGCCAGATGGTTTTACACGTGAATTCTATCAAACATTTAAAGAACAACTAATTCCAATACTTTGTAGACTATTTGGGAAAATAGGTGAAGAAGGAGTCCTACCAAATTCTTTTTATGACACAAATATGGTACTAATACCCAAACCAGGTAGAGTTAAAACAGAGAAAGAAAATTATAGACCAATTTCTCTAATGAATATTGATGCAAAAATTTTAAATAAAATATTAGCAAAAAGATTGCAGCAACTCATTACGAGAATAATACACTATGACCAGGTAGGATTTATTCCAGGAATGCAAGGCTGGTTCAATATTAGGAAAACTATTAGCATAATTGACCATATCAACAACAAAACTAGCAGAAACCATATGATCATCTCAATAGACACAGAAAAAGCCTTTGACAAAGTACAACACCCATTCCTATTAAAAACACTAGAAAGCATAGGAATAAGTGGAACCTTCCTCAAAATTATAAATAGCATCTACCTAAAACCATCGACAAGCATTATTTGTAATGGGGATAAACTAGATACATTCCCAATAAGATCAGGGGTGAAACAAGGATGTCCATTATCACCCCTATTATTCAATTTGGTACTAGAAACATTAGCTGTAGCAATAAGAGAAGAAAAAGAAATTGAAGGAATTAGAATAGGAAAAGAAGAAACTAAATTATCACTTTTTGCAGATGATATGATGATTTATCTAGAGAATCCTAGAGAATCAAGTAAAAAACTACTTGAAATAATAAACAACTTTAGCAAAGTTGCAGGATATAAAATAAACCCACATAAATCCTCAGCATTCCTATACATTACTGACAAAGCCCAACAGCAAGAGATAGAAAGAGAAATTCCATTCAAAGTTACTGAAGGCACTATAAAATATTTGGGAGTCTATTTGCCAAGACAAACCCAGGGCCTATATGAACATAACTATGAAACACTTTTCACACGAATAAAATCAGATCTAAATAAATGGAGAAATATCACTTGCTCATGGTTAGGCTGAGCTAATATAATAAAAATGACAATTTTACCTAAATTAATCTCTCTATTCAGTGCCATACCAATCGAACTACCAAAATTTTTTTTTACTGAGCTGGACAAAATAATAACAAAATTCATTTGGAAAAACAAGAGGTCTAGAGTATCTAGGATATTAATGAAAAGACATGCTAGAGATGGTGGCTTAGCCACACCAGATATTAAACTGTACTACACAGCAGCAGTCATCAAAACTGCCTGGTACTGGTTAAGAAACAGGGGTGTGGATCAGTGGAATAGGATAGGTACACAAGTAGGTGAAATCAACAAGTTTAGCAATCTACTCTTTGATAAACCCAAAGAGGCCAGCTTCTGGGCTAATAATTCACTATTTCACAAAAACTGTTGGGAAAATTGGAAAATGGTAGGGAAAAAACTGGGCATAGACCAATATCTTACACCATATACCAAAATAAAGTCAAAATGGGTTCATGATTTAGGAGTAAAAGTTGATACTCTAAGTAATTTGGGAAAGCAAGGAATAGTTTACTTATCAGATTTGTGGAAAAGTAAAGAATTCATGACCCAACAAGAGATAGAGAGCATTACAAAATGCAAAATGGATAATTTTGATTATGTCAAATTGAAATGTTTTTGTACAAAAAAAGCCAATGCAACAAGAATTAGGAGGGAAGCAGAAAATTGGGAGAAAATCTTTGCAACTAGTATCTCTGATAAAGGCCTCATCTCTAAACTATACAGGGAGCTGAGCCAAATATATAGGAATACAAGCCATTCCCCAATTGAGAAATGGTCAAAGGATATGAACAGGCAGTTTTCAGAGGAAGAAATTAAAGCCATCTACAGGCATATGGAAAAATGCTCTGGATCACTACTGATTAGAGAAACGCAAATCAAAACAACTCTTAGATACCACATCTCTCCTGTCAGATTGGCTAAAATAACAAAACAGGAAAATGATAAATGCTGGAAAGGATGTGGGGAAATTGGAACATTGTTGCATTGCTGGTGGAGTTGTGAGCTGATCCAGCCATTTTGGAGAGCAGTTTGGAACTATGCCCAAAGGGCCATAGAAATGTTCATACCCTTTGACCCAGCAATACCACTTCTAGGGTTGTATCCCAAAGAAATCACACAAGTGGGAAAAGGACCCATATGTACAAAAATATTTATAGCAGCTCTCTTTGTGGTAGCCAAGAATTGGAAATCAAAGGGATGCCCATCAATTGGGGAATGGCTGAACAAGCTGTGGTATATGAAGGTGATGGAATACTATTGTGCCATAAGAAATGGGGATGATGCAGACTTCATAACAACCTGGAAAAACCTACACGACATAATGCTGAGTGAGCGGAGCAGAGCCCGGAGAACGTTGTGCACAGCCACAGATATACGGATTCTGTGAGGACCAACCCTGACATACTTCGCTCTTCGCAGCAACCTAAGGTGCAAGGACAACTCCAGGGGACTCATGATGGAGAATGCTATCTTCATCCAGAGAAAGAACTGCGAAGTTTGAATACAGACTGAGGCACACTACATGCTCACCTTTTTTGCTTCTCTTTTGTTTTTGTTTTTGGGTTTTTTTTTTTTTGGTTCTGCATCTTCTTTCTCATGATTCATTCCATTGGTCAAAATTCTTCTCCACGACTTGACTAGTGCATAAATTAATTCAATGCAAAGTCATACATGACAGTTATATGAGACTCCATGCCGTCTTGGGGAGGGAGGGGGGAGGGAGGGGAGAAAAACTGGAACTCAAAACTATGTAGAACCGTGTGTGGTAAACTAAAAATAAATAAAGAAATTTATTAAAAATATATATATATATATATATATATATACTAAAAAAAATGCCTTCTTTGAATCCTTGTTTGTCATATTAATCTTTGTCAATCACTTGGCAAGAAGGATCATAGATTAAAAATAGAAGCAACCTCAATTATCTTCTAGTCCAAAGCCCTCAAACTACAGATGTAGAAAGTGAGACCTAGAGAAGTTATGTGATTTGAACAGTTCCAGCCATGTCACTTCACAGTTCAAGAACATCCAGAGGATCCCTACTGCTTCTCAGATTAAATACGTACTTCTCAACTCACCTTTTAAGACCATTTCCAATGTGGCTATAGTTCATACTTCCCAGACATACTCCTCCCCTACCATCTAACCAAATTGGCTTAACCTGTGGAAACTTGTACAAAACATTCCTTTCCCCCTCTCCAGGCCTTTGCATAACTAGCCTCCCATGCCTGAAATCCATTCTTTCCTTATTTTTGCTTCTTAGAATTCCTAGCTACCTTCAAAGCTCATTTCAAGTTTACCTCCAACATGAGGCATTTCTTGATATCCATGACTGCTGGTGCCACCTACACCCATTACCTTGCATTTAATCTCCATATTTCTGAAAGAAAGGAATTGAAAAGGATATGAGATTTGAAAGATCATTTGCTGTTTTTTTTTTGTTTGTTTTATTTTTCCCCTCCTTGAACTGAACCTAGATGTTCTTCGTATCTCTTTTCATGGCCACTGTTCCTCATTTGCTTTAATAATCACTGTCACTTTCAGTTTTAGCTGTTGTTTCTATGACTTGGCTTCCAAATTAACATTTCCAATCCTGGCCTCTGTCCTGAGGTCCAGTCACCCAAATTTTCCCACTAGTCTTCCACCTAGACGTCCCAATGGTACTTCAATCCAATAGGACCCATACCTGGGCATTATTCTCTTCTTAAACCTTGTTGCTACTCTCAACTTTTTAAAAAAAATATCAAATCCCACCTGGAAGTGGCATCATCTTGGATTCTACTTTCACCCTCATTCTCTGCATCTGATCAGTTGCTAAACCTTGTAATTTCTAAATCCACAATGTCTCCCACATCTATTTTCTCCTTTCCTTTTTTATTGGTGCCACCTAATTAAAGGTCTTCATTACCTCTCCCCTAGCATATTAAGTTCAATAAAATCACATTTATTAAGCCCCAACTATATTAAAATTCTATGCTAAGCTTTGAGAATACAGAGAGACAATAAGAAATAAGTCCTTTCCTCAGGAAGCTTATAATCTAGTAGAACGGAAAGTATGATAATGCCTAAAAAGATAGGGGACAAAAGGTAATATGATAAGTGAAAAAAATCCAGGAAAATATGAATGACGAGAAGAGAGAAATACATTTCACCTGTGTAGAGGTAAAGAAGAAAACAGAATGATTCAGAAGATGGAAACTCTCCATGCCCAGTTACAGAGGATGCTATGAACAAAACTATGGTGATGGAAGCATGATCTTTAAAAAAGGGTCATGGAGTGACCCAGTTTGTCTGAGTCAGTGTGGATGTGTGCATGTGTGTGTGTGTGTGTGTGTGTGTGTGTGCGCGTGCGTGCGCACACACGCAATATGATAACACTATCTTTATATAGTATTTTATAATTTTCAGAGTGTATTTACCTAGTCCATATTGACCACATCAGGATCATAGGGAATCTTGGATCTAGAAATGAAAGAGACCTAAGAGTCCATTTAGTCCAACCTCTAATTTTACAAAAGATTAAATTTAAGTTCAGAGGTTAAGTGGTTTTCCTGATAATCACGTGCCTAGTAAATTGCAGAGCTGAGATTTGAACGCATTTTCCAGTTTAACTCATAATCTAGGGCTTTTCCCATCCTACACTTCAGTAGCCTTGCCTTTAAAGCACTCTAAGATCTGACCTCAGCTACATTTCTGATATGCTGCTACTTTTGCTGCCTTATCTTGGGCAGACTTGTCATAGCAGAAGTGTTGGGCTTGAATTCAAGAAACATGAGTTCAAACCCCAGCTTCAATATTTACTGTTTGTGAGACCATGGGCAAAATTTACAACATCTCTGAACTTCAAATTACTAATCTGCAAAATGGGAATAATAGTACTTCACTCATTAATTGTCAAAAAGAAACACATGGGCTTCCATAGTCTTATCTAGGAAACCATGTACATTAAGTTAAATGTTTCATCTACAAATTTATATTTCACAGGTTTATGCTTCTTTTGAGCTTTAATATAATCCTTGAAACAACTGACCATAATAAAAATGCTCAAAATATTAGCTATTAATAATTTCCCTAATGTAATATTCCCATCCTACTCAACTTTAAAGAATATTTATATGCATGCATATATGCATATGTAACAGACATACACATAATCATACATCTCTATGCCAACCTTTTCCTAAAAGAACTTATCTTTCAGGTAGAGAACTGTTCCCTAGGAATTCTGAAAAGGAACATCAAAATTCTTTCAGAGCACTGGCATATTATTTTTATGTTGGTAGGGGTAGGAAGAAGAGAAACCGTAACAAATTTGTTTTGAAAAAGCAACCCTTTCAAAACATATGAAAAGGGAAAAATACATCTTACAATTATTCTTTGTGAATAGTAATGTGAATTATAGAAGAAAATATGAAAAACAAACCAGGTTTAGATCTGTATTCACTTTACCATAAAGAAAAACACAAGTTGGACTGAGAATAAACAGAAAATCTGCATGTTACTCAAATAGAAAGTTCTGTTTTAACATTCTATTTTAAAAATCCATTCCTTGCTTTCTCTCTAT
The DNA here is from genome assembly GCF_011100635.1 of Trichosurus vulpecula. Lineage (NCBI taxonomy): Eukaryota > Metazoa > Chordata > Mammalia > Diprotodontia > Phalangeridae > Trichosurus > Trichosurus vulpecula. Next base: position 289,547,107 of record NC_050576.1, on the reverse strand, counting down.
CTTTTTCTGAATCACCTGGCTCTGATGGGTCAGGTTTTTGCCTTATATTGCCACATCCTTTTTTCCACTTGCCAGCTATCTCCCCACCATGATTCTATTCTCTTTCCTTCTTCTCCTCATCAGAAACTCAGAATCTTCCCCTGGAACACCCAGCCATTATAGGCAACATTTTGCTTTATTATGTTGGATCCTAGGTCTCCATTCTACTTTCCATCTGTTTCTTCACTTTGCCTCATGTGGGTAATTGTTCCTTTCCTAAACCTCCTCTCCAAAATCCCTTTATGTGTTGTCTTTCCCCAGTATAATGTACAGTCTTTTCTTGCTTATATCTGTATTACCAATGCTTTCTAGAGCACTTAATAAATGCTGTTATGTCTGAATGTATGTATGTATCTCCCTGTGTGTGTGTATATATATATATATATATATATATATATATATATATATGTGTGTGTATATATATATATATATGTGTGTGTGTGTGTGTGTGTGTGTATGTGCATACAAATAAACTCTTTCCTTTCTTCCTTTTTTTTCCTTTTCTCTTTCAAAAAGATCTCATTCCAGCTAAAGATGCTGTTCTGCATTTCTAAAAAAAGGAGAGATTGAGTAAATATCAATATAGTTCTAGGTTTTCATTACCAATAAGGGACATATTAATAACCAAAAATGATTTGTCCCTTTTGTTTACAATCCAACAAGCTTAGGATTTAATATAAAATTGTTTTCGAATCACTCACCCCTTCTATTACTTCATGAATTTTTAATAACTATCCTTAAAACATGTGCTTTTTTACTGTTTCTTCCTTAGGGATTTCAGACAATAATGGTCATACTAATGATTATAATGATATATAATAAAGCAATGGACTTCTATTTCTTGCAAGTTAAGGCTTGCAAGGAAAAGATAAGAGCAGGAGAAAAGAGAAGGACTTAATTCTAACAATATAATAAAATAATAATCATTTACAAATATGCATGATTTTTTTAAATGGACCACAAGAATGGAATGAAGATACTCCTACCAAAAAAATAAAGTAAGGGAATGTACTATTCCACATAAAAAGCTAAGTAATTTTTTTTAAAGAAATCAATTTAACCAATTAGAAATTAATGGAGATGAGACAAACGTGGCTATTAAAATGAACTACAGAAAAGCTTAGAAAACTCAAAAACATCAGGTCCTCCCGTCCCCCATTCCAAAGTGAATTTTAGGATGACAGGGGAGAGACTGATGAGACTTGTCCTTAGTTTCCTCATGTGTAAAATGAAGGTGTTGAAGTAGCTGAATACTAAAGGGCTAGGTTCCAAACCCAGGCTATCTATTTCCTCATTAATGTGACCATGAAAAAGTCATAAACTCTCTGAATCTCTGTTTCTTCATCTGTAAAACTGAGCTAATAATGCTTGAGCTACTAGTTATAACACAACGACAGTATGTGTGTGCATGTGTGTGTGATTATACACGTGCACACATGTATGTAACACAGCACTATACTAATGGGAACTATGATTATGCCTGCTATTGTTTTATTACGTGAGTATTTCTTTTCCTATGATTTGTCTCCTCCTGCACCTAAACTCAAACTCAGGAGCTCTCAAATTTGGGGTTACCCGAAAGTATCTCCAAAACTTGGTGCTATCCAGCACATCTCCCTTCTTTGTCTAAAAGGCCATTTTCTTGAGTTGTGTTCCCTAAGGAATTCAAATTTCCATCTCTTCTATGCTAAAATTTGGGGGTTTAGGAATAGTGTCTTTGAACTCCTTTTAACATCACATGCAAAGTCACTGCCATGTACTTCTGCCATAAATTATTTATTAATGCTAGGGAAGGGAAGAGAAGAGAGAAATCCCTGCACTATAATTAAAGTTCACTCTGTTGAACTCCAGTCTTCAATTATAATGGAAAGAGATCTCTGGAAAAAGGCAGAACTAATGCCTCAACTCACTTTTAAATATTGCGGAAAAGATCTATACACCCCTCATTCTCAGTCTCCAGTCATCCTGGAGATAGCCCAAATCACTGGGAACCAATCAGAAAAAAACCTATATCTTTAATTAAGATGCCAGCATGTAACCCCTCATCTATGAGATGTATCTTTTAGGCCAAGGTCCATTAATCAATAGGCAGTGATTATGTACCTATTATATGCCAGGCACCATGCTAGGGACTAAGTATACAAAGATAAAAGTGAAAACAGTTGCTGCCTTCAAGGAACTTGGAATCCATCCCAGGAAGCCCTCCACTAGCAGCTATGGGGTACTAAAAAGTCTCGTGTAGGAAGACGTACCTGATTTGAGCCTAAAAAATAAAAACAAAAAACAAAACAGGATTTTGAGAAATGGATGTCAGTTCCATGTCCTATAGTCTCATCCAGTAGATCAGATTGATCTGGAGCTTCCCCCATCAAGCTCTCATCACTCCCCAATTAGAGATGTGCAGTCTGATAGTCATAGGAAGAGTGCCTTGGAGAGGTGAGACTTTTTTAGGTAGGTAGAGCAAGACAGGTTTTATAAATGAATATATGGTAACACAAAAAGGCTCTCACTTCCCCAGGGTAACTCTAATATTAAGTGGTAAATTTGAGATTCATACTCAGGTCTTCCAACTATAGTCTTCTCTCCATTATGCAAAGCAGTCTAACGACAACAAACTTGCACTCAGTAACATGGTATTGATCATCAAATATTTGGTGGGCACCCATTTTTAATACTACTCTGTGTGTATGTATGTATGTATTTATATATAAACACACTTATATACATATACACATATATATTTACCATGTGTGTCCGTACATGTATGTGCACACATATGTACATATATATGCATATATAATTACTGTGTATATATTACTACTGTTTTTCATACTACTAAATATTTTATGCAGTACTCCATACTCAAGCAATTTATTATCTATTTAAACAAATAGACTTCCATAAAGTTCCTTTCCAATTTTTTCATAATGTAGAGAGAATCATGGGTTCTTGAAGACTATACCACCTAGGTAAAAGTGATGGCACTTTTTATAAAGCTGGGAATCTTTGAGTCCTGGGTGAGAAAAAGACTGTGTCTGTCATCATATCCAGGTAAATTCTGAAATGTAGACATCACCTTGTTCTGGGCTGGGCCCAATTCAGGCCAATGTCTTGGTAGCTTAGATTTGGTACTGGAAGAAAATTGAGATAACCATCGATAATTCAATAGTTAACAAAAAGATGTGTTTTTAGCCAGCGCAGGAGGATATTCAACAAGGATAAGGACTGAGAACATGAAGAGTTGATTCACCTGAAAAGAGCTTCATTGTTTGAGTTGTTCTTTTTAACAGGCCCAGTATCAAAGAGGGCATAGAGCTCCTCAAGGCTGGTTTTTTTAGACTAGGAGACCAGGAAGTGATGTCAACACCCTGAGCCTTTAATTCCTGAGCTAGAAAAATCTCAAGATAATTGTGATACCTTTTAAGAAAAAAAAAAACCAGCCTATCTTGCATGGCAGCAGAGGTTAGAATATTACTATTCTAGCAAGCCATGAAGGTCGTCTGCTAAGAACTGGAAAGTTCATGGGTAGAAGAAATAGTGTTTGTAATAATAATTGCAGTATTAATAATAGGATTTATCTAGCATTTTAATGTTTGCAAAGTGATATATATATATATATATATATATACATATGCATATATGTAATTATTTATGCAAGTGCACAATTCACATAAGTATATTTATACCTATGCATATATACACACATACTCATAACAATCTTAGAGGATAGGTATTATTATCAGACTCATTTTACAGATAAGGAAACTAAGGCAGATAGAGGTTAAGTTATTTACCCACTCTCAAAAAGCTCCCAAGTGTCTGAGGCATGATTTTAACTCAGGTTTTCCTCATTCGAAGTCCTAATCTTCATTGGCCATACATGCCAATGAAATCATGTAGCATTTTGAAGTATTGATGCATAGGCTTAGACCAGAAAATCAAACAATTAATGAAGACACTTACAGATCAGTAAAACTAATAAAGATTTGATGAACAGAAGGATAAGTTTAAAATTATATGGTTGTGTTGATGAACGGATATGGATGAAAATTTAATCATCCTCTGTGGTTCTATATTCAAAGTCTTTTGAGCTCAATAAGACCTATAAGTGATTGTCTTCTATTGGTTATGAACTTGGAAAAACTTGGGCTACTTGCATTCTAGTATTAGGTATTGGAATAAGGCGTGAGGGGCCACTGACATATTCAACTCAATTGAATTGTTTGAGAATGAAGGCTGTATTTCATCTTTCCCATCAGAAGAATCAACTCCAGTCCTATAACCATAGTAGGGGTCTGCTTAAAAGATCAACCCATTGAATGTCAGTTAGATTGTCATCGAAGTTAGACAATTGCGTTTGTCATCTTAGTTCAGTGGTTTCACAGTGTTCGTGTTATTCTGATATGAATTGGCTTTTAAAAATTGGCACAAGTAAAATCACCATAAAATATGTCAATGAATTAATTAATAATCAGGGATTTATTGACTGAAAAAGATCTAAGATGAGAAATTAAATAGCTGCTGCAAGATGGAGCAATTTGATTCTGTTTGACTTTTTTTTAGACAAATAAGCTTAATTGTTTAGATACACACGCACTTATGTATGTTTCATTGTATAAAAGTGGGCCATCTTTATCATTTAAATGATCCAGAAAAATAATCTAGACTTTTTAGTGCTGATGCTGGTGGTGGTGGTGGTGACGGTGATGGCGGTGATGGTAGTAGCAGCAGCAGCAGCAGGTAACCAAGCATTTATATAGCTCTTTAATGCTTGCAAAACTCAATAAATATTATCTCATTTTATCCTGGGAAATAGTTTCTATTATTATTTCCATTTATAGTTAATATGTAATAATAATAATACATAGAAAACATTTATATAAGTGCTTTGAGATTTATTTGCAAACTATTTTACAAATATTATCTTTTTTTTCTTACAACAACTTTGGGGGCAAAAATGTAGAACCTTTTAACAATTTTATGACACCTAAAATACCTTTCTTTCTCAATTACCTCTGCCAATAATGTAAGCTTATAGAACAGTATAATAGAGAAAGAACCAGCCTAAATATCTAGTTACCCAGCTGTATATGCCTACTTTGGCCATGAGCTGAGTGTATAGGTCTGGGTAAGTCACATTATCTCTGTAGTCTTGATATCTTTCACTTGCAAAGTGACAGGGATGGACTCGATTGTGACAAAGGTCCCTTCCTTCAGATTTCATAAATCTATAATCGCAGTTGTTGAATATACCCCATTGTCATGTAATGTTTACTCTTATTAGTGGTTGCTAATCTAGACAGAAGAAATAAAATTATAACAAAACCTCATAATTCAAATTATATCAGCTGGAAGACTTTCTGAATCAGGGAAAAGATTGAATTATGTATGCTTAAAGAAGTGCAGGGTGGGAGGCAGCTGGGTGGCACAGTAATTAGGATGCTGGGCCTGGAGTCAAAAAGACTCATCTTTGGCTTCAGACACTTACTAGTTGTATGACCCTGGGCAAGTCACTTAACCTTGCTTGCCTCAGTTTCCTCAGCTGTAAAATGACCTAGAGAAAGAAATTGCAAACCCTTCCAGTATCTTACCAAGAAAATGTCAGATGGCATCACAAAGAGTTGGACATAACTGAAATGACTGAACAACAACAAAAGAAATACAGTGGTTTTATTTTGCAAGCACTATCTGAGAAGCTTTAAACAAACCATTTAGTCTTTGTGGGACTTGGTTATCTCATTTGTAAAATGAGTAGGAACGTATTTTTGTTTTGACTTTATGTACCTCTCACCAAGCACAATGCTGTGTATATAATAGGTACTTAATAAATATGTATTGGATGGGACCTTAGGCATAGAAACATAAGTATGAAGACATATTTATGTGTTTGTGCACATAGATGTACATATATATATATATATATATATATATAAAAAATAAGAATAATAGCATTTACGTAACTGTTTAGCAAAGCACTTTGCATATTCAACTTTTCTGTATTTACATCCTTCATACATCTGTAGACTGTTCAAGTTTTCTTTCTCTCCTTATTTGACCATAAGAAAATTTATCCATCTTAAAACCGTGTGGCAAAAGTCACATGTTCAATCTGCTTTTGATGAAAAGATTGATAGGAGTAGGAGGAAATTTAATTTGGGAGTTTGAGTTATTTTGTTAGTTAAATTTGTATCATTCTTTTAACTGAACCCAGAAAATGGACAATAGATAACATTCCACAAATGGAATGGAGGGTCTTCATTTTACTATAATAAAAGAAAAAAATATCTTTAAAGTTTCACTGTTTTAGAGCTTATAATACAATTGTTATTGCTCAAAGACATTAGCTCATTCCTTCATACCCCTGTTAAGTTTTTACTTTTTTAATAGAAAGTAAGGCTTCAGTTTTTTGGAACATATTTTCAGCTATCTGGTCTATTTATTTGTTGACCAGAGAGCTTGTTGAACCATATTTATCCACAGAATAAGAAACCTCTATGAAGAAGGAGAAACAAGACTTTATCCACATAATCCCATTTCTGCGTCTAAACCTAATTTAGGACTATAGACCTCTGGTAGAGCCTGCAAACCTCAGGAAACTGCTATGTTAAAGGTCACAAGGGGCAGGATTTGATGTTACACAATAAAACCAAGAGATTAGGATTTTAAAGGTCAACAGACCAACTTATCCTGTTACATAAGAAAGATATGAAAAACTTGATTGAACAAGACTTTAACAAAGATCTGGAAGATAAAAGGAGATTTCATAAAAAAGCAGAAGCTTAGGTTTTCAGTCCAAGAAAGTAATAAGTAGCATCCTGGTGCAATTTTTACCACTGTTGTGACAAAGTGTTCCCCATGATAAGAAAAAAAATAACAACTCCTGCTATACATCCTAAAACAAAGAACCTAGTGTGTGTACAGGGTGATTCTATCTTCTAAGAGGCCCTGGACTGTATGCTCTCCTTTAGTGTTCAGGAAAGTCAACTAGTGGCAACATTTAGTCCACACTAGATTTTAAACTTTAAGGAAAACAAAATAAAACAATAAACAGTATTGTGTTTGCTGAGATCAGAGGAAATTAATGATAGTTCTACATCTGAAAATATATTTGTGGCATAAAATAGAGAAAACCTTGCAGTTTTTTTTCTTTTAGTTTAATAGACTTTTCTCTCTAGAGCTTCAAGAATTACCTTCTAAATTGCATCTGAAGTCAGCTTAAGCTAGCTGATATGCACCTAGCTATTTCTGGTCTTCAAAGCCTACATAACATCTGCTTGTTGGCAGGTGTAATTAATTAGCTAAGTGGAAAAGACGGTTCCTTTTAGAGTGAATATGAGAAGAGCAGAGGACTCAGAAAGCCAGCTTCTATGCAGCCCCCATCGGCTGGGTGCCTCTGGGCACATCTCCGATACTGAAAGCCCAATGAATTTAATGGTTTTTAATTTCACAAGATTTCTAATTACAGCCAGGATAATAAGATGTGAAGCAAAAATGGGAGGGGGGAAGAGACACTTTTTAAAGAAATTCCTTAGGCACATTGCATGGACATTTCAAACTACAGAAATTCATTTATTTATACATGTTATTCACTCATTCTTTGCTAATATGCATCTTGTTGAAATCTGGGGTCTAAGGAAATAAACGCCACCCCCCCACCCCACTAAGCTGCTTATCTAGGCGTCACAACCTGAGGAGCAAAGAAAAGTCATTCTCTAGCACTGTATCAAAGGATTTTGTGGAAGAGACAATGAATAAACATAAAGAGACAGAATCAAAATATTCAAACCTATCTGGGATCTCATCAGATTGCAGATTGTAGTTCATTCACTGTAGTTCATATTATGCAATTCTTGCACTCGGCCTCCCTTAAATTTCTCACAGGAGATCCACCAAGCCTACCTTCAAAAGGCTTATAATCTATAGGGATCACAGAAATATTAGAAAGAACCTCAGAGATGATGCAACTGTGTCATTTTTGAGATGGAGAAACAGTTTCTGGAGAAAGAGAAGTTAAGTAATGACAAAAGTCATGGGGAGAGCAAGGGAGTCAGGACTTGAAGCTGAGTAGGATCACAAACTTTATATCTAATGCTGTGTCCTCCATACTGTAGTGACCTCACTTTCTCTCTCTTTTTGCTTTTTGCCATTGAGTAAGATAGAAAAAATAAATCTTTTTGAGCTGAATTGAATTTTAGAGCCTGTGGTGGCAAGCAGGGTGGGACTTTTTGCTATTTTTTTCTTTTGGAGTGCTCCTCAGCACTAAGGCAATCAAGTGCCTTTGATTGAGTCTTGCCTTCGTTTCATTCAAAAGTCTTTAATTGAATCAAGAGCCTTTGATGACCTGCTTAAGTCATAAGAAAGCTTAAATGACATGAGTTTGAGTCACACAGTTGTGATGCCCTCTGACTCCAAAGAGGTGTATATATATACTCTGAGGTTAGCATTTTGCTTTGGGGTCTCACTCATTGGAAGAGAGTTCCCATGATTTCACCAGATGAGCTACTGTGTAGCCTTTAAGGAGCCTCCAGCTTTGAAAACCCATATATTGGTTCTTCTCTCTCTGGTAACTATGTATGTATTGCTACGGTCAGACAGAAGCCTGTCTGTTGATTTGTGTTATTTTCTCTGCTTGTAATTTCTCTTTGCATTTGCTCTGAAGTTTAGGGTGTTGAATTTTTCTCCTGAACTAAGTGAATGATATGTATGTTTAATTCAAGTTAAGATTGTTAACCCCTTAAAGTTACTTTCCTTAGAAAGGCAGATCAGGTAGAGCCAAGATGGTAGCTGGAAAGCAGAGACTCACTTAAGCTCCCCACCAGGTCCCTCCAAACACCTATAAAAATGACTCTGAACAAATTCTAGACCTGCAGAACCCACAAAATAGCAAAGGGAAGCAGGGCTCCAGCCCAGCACAGCCTGGATGGTTGCTGGGAAGGGTCTATAGCATAGAACTGGGAGCGGAGCAGAGCAGAGCCCAGCATGGTCTGTGCCAGGACCAACCAGACCAGAAGCTGGTCAGAACAGGCCGTAGGGCCCTGAATCATTGAGCTGTGTCAATAATCAGTCTTCTCAACCCACAAACGCCAAAGACAACAGAGCAGGATAGGCGCAAAAGCGTCGGGGACAGAGTGAAAGGAGTTCATGGTAGGCCACCACCCCAGGGGGAGTGGAGGTGGTGCAGCTCTGACGCTGCTTCCAGAGCTACAGCTGCAGTTGCTACAGGCCCCAGGCCCACCTGGTGGGACAATTAAGGGGCAGATTAGAGCAAGAGCACAAAGCTTGATTTGCCCTTCCTGGATCTGGGCCACAATCCTGGTGGGAGGTTCTTGGGGGAAAAGGAGTGCTAGTGTGGCAGAGCTTGCTGTGTAGAAGTAGCTCTGAAAACAGCAGTGCAGCCCCTCAAGCTTGGGACAAAGTACTTTCTACTCTACAAGCAGTCATACCCCAGTGAAAAACTCAAGGGTAAAATAATTGGCTGGGAACATTAACAGGCAGTGAAAACAGTCTCAGATTCAGACTCAGACTGTGGAATCTTTCTTTGGAGACAAAGAAGACCAAAACATACAGCTAGAAGAAGTCAACAAAGTCAAAGAGCCTACATCAAAAGCCTCCAAGAAAAATATGAATTGGTCTCAGGCCATGGAAGAGCTCAAAAAGCATTTGGAAAAGCATCTAAGAGAAGTAGAGGAAAAATTGGAAAGAGAAATGAGAGGGATGTGAGAAAACCATGAAAAACAAGTCAATGACTTGCTACAGGAGACCTAAAAAATACTGAAGAAAATAACACCTTAAAAATAGACTAACTCAAATGGCAAAAGAGCTCCAAAAAGCCAATGAGCAGAAGAATGCCTTGAAAGGCAGAATTAGCCAAATGGAAAAGGAGGTCCAAAAGACCACTGAAGAAAATACTACCTTCAAAATTAGAATAGAGCAAGTGGAAGCTAGTGTCTTGATGAGAAATCAAGATAATATAAAACAGAACCAAAGGTATGAAAAAATGGAAGACAATGTAAAATATCTCATTGGAAAAACCACTGACCTGGAAAATAGATCCAGGAGAGATAATTTAAAAATTATTGGACTACCTGAAAGTCATGATCAAAAAAATAACCTAGATATCCTTTTTCAAGAAATTATCAAGGAACACTTCCCTGATATTCTAGCACCAGAGGGTAAAATAGAAATTGAAAAACTCCAAGATTGCGTCCTGAACAATATCCCCAATAGAAAACTCCTAGGAATATTATCGCCAAATTCCAGAGCTCCCAGATCAAGGAGAAAATACTGCAGGCAACCAGAAGGAAACAATTTGAGTATTGTGGAAACACAATCAGGATAACACAAGGTTTAGCAGCTTCTACATTAAGGGATCGAAGGGCTTGGAATATGATATTCTGGAGGTCAATGGAGCTAGGATTAAAACCAAGAATCACCTACCCAGAAAAACTGAGTATCATGCTCCAAGGCAAAATATGGATTATCAATAAAATAGAGTACTTTCGAGCTTTCTCAGTGAAAAGACCAGAGCTGAATAGAAAATTTGACTTTCAAACACAAGAATCAAGAGAAGCATGAAAAGGTAAACAAGAAAGAGAAATCATAAGGGACTTACTAAAGTTGAACTGTTTTGTCTACATTCCTACATGGAAAGATGATGTGTATGATTCATGAGACCTCAGCAGTAGGGTAGTTGAAGGGAATATACATACATACATATATACATACATACATACGTATATGTATATATATATATATATATATATGTATATATACGTAGACAGAGGGCACAGGGTTAGTTGAATATGAAGGGATGAAATCTAAAAAAATAAATTAAGGGATGAGAGAGGAATATATTGAGAGAGGGAGAAAGGGAGAGATAGAATGGGGTAAATTATTTCATGGAAAAGTGCCAAGAAAAAGCAGTTCTGTTGGAAGGGAAGAGGGGTCAGGTGAGGAGGAATGAGTGAATCTTGCTCTCATTATATTTGACTTGAGGAGGGAATAACATACACACTCTATTGGGTATCTTACCCCACAGGAAAGAAGGAGGAAGCGGATAAAAAAGGGAGTTGATAGAAGGGAGAGTAGATAGGGGGAAGAAGTAATCAAAAGGAAAAACTTTTGAAAAGGGACAGGGTCAAGGGAGAAAAATTTAATAAAGGGGGACAGGATAGGAGGGAGCAAAATACAGTTAGTCTTTCACAACATGAGTATTGTGGAAGTGTTTTGCATGATGATACATGTGTGACCTATGTTGAATTGCTTGCCTTCTTAGGGAGGGTGGGTGGGGAGGGAAGAGGGGAGAGAATTTGAAACTCATAGTTTTAAAAGCAGTTGTTCAACAAAAAAGTTTTTGCATGCAAGTAGGAAATAAGATATACAGACAACGGGGCATCGAAATCTATCTTGCCCTACAAGAAAGTAAGGGAAAAGGGGATGGGGGGGAGTAGAGTAACAGAAGGGAGGGCTGACAGGAATGGGGCAATCACAATATATGTCATCTTGGAGTAGGGTGGAGGGTGGAAATGGGGAGGAAATTTTTAATTCGAAATCTTGTGGAATTCAATGCTGAAAACTAAAAATCTTAAATAAATAATAAAATATTTAAAAAATTTTAAAAAAAGGAACCTCTCTGGTCAAGTTTGTATGTTTTTTAAAGTAAATTACTTCTTAATTTAAAAAAAATCAATTTAGATGAGTTCTAGCTTTTGTTTGATGAATAAAAATAATGTGTTTTGTGACTAAGTAAATTAATGTTTATCTTTAAAAAAAAAGAAAAGCAGATCAAAGAACCTGTGCTAGTAGCCCTTCTGTGTGCTGTGTTATTGGCTTTATACCTCCACAGCAGCTTCAGGTAGCATTGGTTTTACAGAGACTAAAATGTCATTGTTGTTACTCAAAGCCATTTACTCACATTCCTTGCACCCCTGCAAAATTATTTCTTTTATAAAAAGAAATATATGTATACACACACACATATACATACATACATACTTGTTTCTTCAGTCTGCATTCAGAGTTCATCAGTTCTCTCTCTAGAGATAGATAGCATTTTTCATCATGGGCCCTTAACAATTGTCTTGCATCATTGTCTTGGTAAGAGTTAGCTAAGTCTTTCACAGTTGATCATTCTTACAATATTGTTGTTTTTATATACAATATTGTAGTTCCAGTCTCTTAACTTTCTATCTGTTCATATGTGTTTCCCAGGTTTTTCTGAAATCAGGCTGCTAGTCATTGCTTTTAACATAATAATATTCCATCATAATCCTATACCACAACTTGTTCAGCAATTCACCACTTGATGGGCATTCCCTTAATTTCTGATTCGTTGTCACCATAAAAAGAGCTACTATAAATAGTTTTGTCCTTTTCTCTTTTCTTTGACCTCTTTGGGATATTGACCTTGTAGTGGTATTGTTGGGTCAAAGGGTATGCACAGTTTTAAACTCTGGAGGCATAGTTCCAAACTGTTCTCCACAATGGTTGGACCAGTTCACATCTCCACCAAAAACAGTGCATTAGTGTTCCAATTTTTTCCACACTACATCCAGCATTTGTCATTTTCCTTTCCTGTCATATTAGATAATCTGATAGGTCTGAAGAGGTATCTAAGAGATGTTTTAATTCACTTTTCTCTTATCAGTAGTGATTTACAGAATTTTTTCATGTGTCAAGTCACATCTTCTGAAAACTGACTTCATATTCTTTGACCATTTATCAACTAGGGAATGGCTCTTATTTTTTATAAATTTGGCTCACGACATGAGACCATAGGTCAATTTTCTTTTGATAACGAAATATTACTATTTCCTTTGTCCTAAAAATGGGACATCTGAGACCCAGGGAGAGTAATTATGATCTCAGCAAAAATCCACATTCACAGTACAGCCAAACTAGAGACCTGGGTCTTTTGATAGTCTTTCTGGTTCTCTTTTTATTGGATTTTTTTTACATTTATTCCCCTAATGCTAGTGCCTCACCTCTACCAATTCTTTCAAATTTATACTATATTTAGCTTATTTGTACAGTTTTTTATATGTTGTCTCTCTCATTAGACTGCGAGCTACTGAAGAGAAATGATTGTATTTGCCTTTCTTTGTATAATTAGTGCTTAGCACCATGCCTGTCATATAGGAGATGCTTAATAAATATTAGTTGACTGACATTATTTCTGATATGACAGGACTTAATGACAATGGCAGTTATTAACTATCTCTACATGACTTTTCACATTAGCTAAATATTCAGATAAATAAATTTTCTTTTTCATTATTTTTCAAGCAGAAAAAAATGCCAAAAGTGATGTTGTTGAATTTGCAACTAAACTAACCTTATGAGCTTTTCCTCCCTTCCATGATCCACAAAGAGCCACAGCAAGAATCTCATGTGTCATACTATTTTCTCTTATTTGGCAAATAAGCTAAGAAAACTGAAGTATTCTTTTGAGGGTCATAGGCGACTTGAACCCACAGTTTGCCAAATGGCAGAGATGTCACACATTGTGATTCAAAGTTATATGAAGAAAGTTGCTACTTGTTATTTTTATACTGTAATTAAGATGCTGAACACACACACACATGTGTGTGTGAGATAGATAGATAGATAGAGAGAGAGAGAGAGAGAGAGAGAGAGAGAGAGAGAGAGAGAGAGAGAGAGAGAGAGAAGGAATCCACAAAGCTTAAAGTATTTGTGCTACGGAGTAACCCAAAAATCAAGCCAATGTACCAAAATACACATAGACACAATTCTGAAAATGATGTCTCAGCCCCTTAAAAAATTTTCAATGATAATTATCCTTCTGGAGTTGTTGCTAGATAAAAGTAAATATGCCAATGGAATTATCATGAGCCTGAAGGTATTAGAATAATAAAGGACATTTATAAAATCAACTTGGGGGATGCCTTTTGGATTTCCAATTAAGTATGTGAATTTTTTTAAAGTTTAAGGCAACTTTAAATTTTTAATAATATCTCTGATATGTGCTTAATGGGTTGAAACTGGACTGAAGTATGTTATCTTAGAATTTAACGATTACAAATAAGAGAACTCCTTTGGTATCTTCAAATAGCAAGAGAATGGGGAGACACCATTCCCCATACCACAGCATGTTAGGGAGACCCCTTGTTGAGAAGTAAATGGAAGACATGGACAAAATTCACAAAGGGTGAGCAAGTATAGATGGGTTGCAGTCTGCATTATCAGAGGGAATGACTGCATTAATGAGATCAGATCCAATTAGGTATTGAAGTACCTATTATTCAGATGGAGTCAATCTCCCAGTGTACTTAATTTATTATTAGTAGTTCATCTCACATGACAGCCATACTCTTGCTTGGAAATGGAATTAACATCATAAAATACCATTCCAGTAGGGCTTAACATTTTTTTTTCTCCCCATTACTCTACTACAATGACGACAGTGATGGTGCCAACAATAACAGCAGCAGCATTTATATAGCTCTTCAACATTGGCAAAGCACTTTATAAAGGTTATCTCCATTTATCTTTAAAAGAATCCTCACAGACAGGTGCTATAATCATCTCCATTTTACAGATTATGAAACCAAGGTACATGGAGGTTTGTCAAACAGCTAGAAAGTGTCTAAGATCAGCTTTGAACCTAGGTCTTCCTGACTCAGCACTTTAGATACACCATTTGATTATATATTTCATAAGTCCTATATGCAAGGCACAGTGACTAAACTTACAGGAATTTCAAGGACTCCCAATTTTAAAAGCTTACATTTATTTGGGATCACCAGTTATAATTCTGTGATGGTGTGACTATAGATGGCACTTTTCCTATTTTATAGAGGCAATATGGGCTATGGGAGATTATCCAATATAGATATGGTGTTCACGATTAGGGAAATGGCATTTTTTATCTGACCTTGACTGACTACATCTGGAGTGCTGTATTCAGTTCTCTGTGCCTCATTTTAGGTAGATGATGATAAGCTAGTGTTTGAAGAATGTGTCCAGGATAGGCAAGGGCCTCAAGATAATATGAGGAGCAATTTCTCAACTAGGGAAATTTAGTCTACAGAAGAAAGTACTCGGGGGTAAGACACATGATATCTATTTCCAAGTATCTGAAGGCTTTAATGTGGAAGAAAGATTAGACTTCACTTAAATCTAATAAATTTCTTCTCTCTCCTTTATCCATACCTCCATATCTTTCAGATCTTATCCATGTTAGAGCATAGGCTTATGATTTAATAGGTGGAAGTTACTAAAAAAGTCAATTTAGCCTTAATGATAGGAAGTATTTAATTCCAATTAATATGGTCCAAGAAATAGAATGGGCTGCCCCAGGAGGTAAAGGGATCTGCTTTCATAGGAGGTCTTAGCCTAAGGCTGCATAGCCATTGGTTTGGAAGGGTATATGTGGATTCTTAGGTTGGACTATATGTTCTCTGGGGTCTCTTTAATTCTGATATTCTGTAATTCAGTAATTCTTATTTCCATGAATGAAGATGGAAAATTGCAACATGATATATATGGTCCACCAGATGGAAATTCAGAAGTCCTGGGTTCCATTTCTGGCTCTCTTTTTTTTCCTTCCCTTTGAACATCTTCTGTTTTGCAGTTTTCCTTTTATTCTATTACATATAACTTTGGGTTATTTTAAATAATAAAAAATTAATATAATCATTTCAATACTTCCCTGCTTGTCTGTACCCCTTCTCTGAACTTTCTTCTGCTCTATTCTATTTTTAATAACTCATTGGTGTGCTTTTCTTTCTTTGGAAGATATGTGGCACAATATCTATAGTCTTGGACTTAGAGTCAGGCAGAAGAGATTAAATCTAGCCTTAGATACTTACTGGCTTGGTGGCCCTGGGCAAGTCACTCAACTTCTCTCTGCCTCATTTATCACAACTGTAAAATATGGGTAACGATAACACTTATGCCCCCACAGTTGTTTTGAAGATCAAATGAGATAATATGCAAAAGTGCTTTGTAAGCCTTAAAATACTATATAAATGCTAGCCTTTTCTTCCTTTTTTGTTATCATTATCATTAACTCCTGACTCCTCTTCCTCTCCCAAAGAAAAATCAAAGTCCTTCCTTGTAGTGAATGAATATATTCGTGCAAAATAAATTACCACTTTGGCCACGTCTGAAAATTTAGTTAATTCTGTACTTATAGTTTCTCATTTCTCTATTAAGAGGTAGAATGTATGATACACCAGTCTCCTGGAATTGTACTTGTTTATTACTTTGATAATATCTTACACAATTGTTTTTCTTTAAATGTTGTGTAGTTGTTGTCGTTCAGTTGTTTTACTCTTTGTGACCTCATTTGAGGTTTTTCTGGCAAAGATACTGGAGTGGTTTGTCATTTCCTTCTGTAGCTCATTTTACAGATGAGGAAAGTGAGGCAAGCAGGTTTAAGTGACTTGCCTAGGGTGAGATAGCTAGTAAGTGTCTGAGGCCAGATCTGAACTCAAGAAGATGAGTCCTCCCGACTCCAGGACTGTTACTCTAATCTTTGGGCAAAACTAGCTGCAATTATTACATAAACGGTTTCCCTAGTTCTACTCACTTCACTCTGCATCAGTTCATAGAAGTATTCCCAGATTTCTTTGAATCTGACCCTTTCAATATTTTTAATGGTTCCATAATATCCCATCACATTAATATATACTAATTTCTTGAGTCATTAATTCTAAGTCTTTCACTAACAGGGTTTGTGATTTTAGACAAATAATTTAACTCATTTGAACCTGTTTCTTTATCTGAAAAAAGGAAATGGCTTAGACCACATAAACTCTAAATTCCCTTCCAGCTCCAAATCTATGATGTCATTTCTAGTTACAAACTCAGTCTATTCAAGGATTGATTCTTTCCCCTTTCTCATCAAGGAAGATAAGAAATCAGTTGGTTCACTTTCAAAGAAAAAAAAACCTACAATCTCCTCAAAAAGGGGTCTCCTCCTTTACTGATCACCTTGATAGTTGTACAGGGGTAAACTTGATTAATTACTTGTTATGTCCTACTCAAATTACCATTCTGACTTGGAGGTGATCCAGAAGGTTCTGACAATAAATTTCAAGCAATTGCTTCCACATAACTCCTGGCAGCAGACTATTGTCCAAGGACCAACCTTGCTAATTATGGATAGAATTATCATCATAAGGTTAAACAACAGATAGTTAATTCTATGGCCATGGAAACCCATGTCAAAATGGGTTTCAAAAAATTCATGGAGTCATATTTTTTTAATTTATTACATTGTTAGAAGAGAGCCTTTGGCCAAAAACTTTCAGGTATCTTCTTTATTATTCAGATATTATACAGGTGACTTGAGATCCTTGGACTTCTCAATTAAAATGCCAAAGTTTTCGATAATTACTCTCCAGCACAGTATTTCTTATTGACATCTTTTGTTCACTGCCACTTTCTGTGTTACTTCTAATTCCGGCAATTTCTACAGTCTCCATTGTTATTTTTCCAGAATACTATTGCGATCTTCAGCACTTCTCATGAAATTGGTACTGGAAAATGGGTCTCAATAGTGATAACATTATAAGTAAATATGACCACTGTCTGGCATACATGGTACCAATGACTGAACAGTTCAGAGAATGGTTGTTATGGGTAAACTAAACTTTTACAAACATTGATATTCATTGGCCAGGTTTTATAAAAGTTGAAAAAAGTTTTTTGATTCTACCTTCATGGTGGTCAAAATAATTCACTATATAGACACTGATTCAATATGCTTCCTGTTCCTGAAAAAATATTAAATATTTTCTAGCTGCTTTAGAGCAGTGTAATCAATAGCGTACTCAATTTATAATCAGAAAAAAACTTGGATTTAGATCCTTCTTCTGATGTGCCTACCTCAAAAGTTACCATGAGGGACAAATGGAATTATGTATATAAAGTAATTTGTAATCCATAAAATTATATATGAGCCAATGATTACTATGGGATTGTAATAGATTGGAACCATAAAGTCCATCTGAGAATATGTTAATTATTACTATGGCATTATAATTTGGTTATGTAACAAATTACTGTCTTACTACTATAATTTATAATTCTATTAGCCTTTTAGCCACAGGAAGATTTATATTGAATATCAACAGCAATTTCATATATTGATAGATCCATTTTTCTGGAATTATAGGTATCTTATTTTGATCTCCTACTGATCTTTTTCAATCATAAAGAAAACTAAAGTAGTTAGGACATTTGCAGTCTGATTATTTCAGTCACCTCAATGACTGGATTGTTAATTATTAGTTGAGAGTTCAGTAGTTCAATTTTTCAACATGAAAAAGAATGGTAACTACAATTATCTACACTGAGAGAGAAAGGAGAGAAAAAAAGGAAATTAGAAAACGTGGCAATTAGGTAACCCCAAATTGTGGGAGAGATAGGGAACTATAGTCACAAAATGTATAGAGAAAGTTTATTAGATTTTAAAAGAGTAATTAAGATTTCCAAACGCCCTCAAATACTAAGGAGTGGTAGGAGACATATTTTTAAGAATGTCATTTGAAATGTGAATCACAGCACACTTTGGTAAATGAAAAGAACATGAAATAATCAGAGCTTTAGGCATATTACAGGAAAGGTTATGCTACCGATTTGAAAATTTAAGAATCATAGGTATATGCAAGACCCCTGTCTCTCAGATAGATAATGTTAGTGTAATGCAGTAAGAAAAAAAAAAGAGTATGTGGGTATCCAAGAATATTGAATGCAAATATGTACAGAAGCAGATAATAAAGCAGATCACAAGTGACCAAAAAATAAAAACATTAATATGGATAGTATTCCTGTAGCATATTTATGATCTAATAATTTCTAAGAACCACAGAAATGTAAATATCTAAGTAGAGAATGCCTTAATAGATATTTAATATTTCTTTAATTGTTTCTATATAAATCTTTCTTCTACTACTTTGCATCTAACAAATTTTGAAAAAGGGTGAGCATTCATGATTCTTTAATGTTTGTTAATTTTAAAATAAATATTGTTTTTTTAAAATAACCTATAGTTTTTAACTTGTTATCACAACAGAATGAATTTCAATATTCTTCCCAAATTTTGAAGAGGATATACAGGATAATATTTGTGAACCAAAAGTGAGTAGTATTTACCATGAGTTTCTATTTCCCTTGAAATTCTGTATAACTACATAGAAATATCCTTCACAATATGGAAGGGAATTCAAAATGTCATGTTTTTGATATAAATTTTAAAGTTGCATATTAATTTCTGGAAAATACAGAGTTTTTCTCCAAATGTGAATTTCAATGTAATAACATTAAAACAGATAATCATTCTTCAAGTCTACCACCTATCTCTGCCATTGTGTTTGTTCTCTTATTCGACCAGCAATTTCCATGCCATCCTTTTTCTTTTCCTAAGAGGCAAATTAAAAGCAATATATTATGTCAGACTCCATTACTAAAACAAATTAAGTACAACCACAACCATAACCGCTACCACCACCACCTACCACCACCATAACAAAGAACAAACCCCAAAAGCTATTCTCTCCTTAAAGAATTTCATCACCCAATTTTCAGCTCACTCTGTTACAAAAAATGCTCAGGAAAATCTACCAATACTTGTCCTTGTTCTATTACAGTTTGACCACTAATAAAATTTTATTAATATTTTTAACACTGATAAAAATGATGCCCAAATAAAATTTTACTAGAGATACTTGATTCTGTGCTGACAAAGGTAATGTGGGAAGGGGCTTGGAGAAGATATTTATTCCAGTGCCAGCTCTGGCACTTAAATCATTTAGCCATTTTTGTGCCTCTATGGCTTCCTCTGCAAGATGGAGATAATAGTATACTTTATAAATCTTGAAGTTCTACATAGGAAGCTGAAATATTATGACCAAACAACTCATGGTGAAACATAAAGTAAAATTATTTAGTAAATACAAAAAGAAATAATTCTCTTATGAGCATATTACAATGTACAGCGTTTAAAAAAACTCACACTAAAATAAAGTAATGGTACTGCCCAAGAATATTTATGAGTATAAATATCACCTGTAAAATGGTCAGGTATCTAAAACACAAAGCTGTACCAGCCAAAGAAGCAGGCAGTGAATTCACAGTGCTTGAAGCACATTAATAGTTAGTATTCACTCCACCTACTTCATAGAAAACTGTCATTAGTTAGCAAGCTATGGGGATAGCAAGTCTTGTTCCCCAGAGGTACTGTATTCTAGGTGAGATTTAAAAGAAAACAAAACAAATAAACAACCAAAATTAAACCTCTATTCTTGACCAAACACGGTTATTAAAGATCTCCAGACTCTTTTTTTGAGGAGTGGTTATATTTGCCTCAATATCCTGGTGTAGTTTCAACTGAATTAATTACATTTCAGAAATACCCTCTCCACTCTCTATTATTTTAATGCCGAGTATACTTATTCTGTTTGCTAACATTGTTGGGAATCTCCTTTAAAAACCAGACCTACCCCATGGCAATTGGACTCCTTAATGATCTCCACACTTAGCACTTGAAAATGAATCCACTAAAATATATATACACCATATGTATGTATGTATATATATATATATATATATATATGTATGTATGTATTTCTCATGGAATAATAAATATTCCCTAAAGGATAGCATTCAGTTCCTATAACCTGACCACAATGATCTGTATTTGTTTCATGGGTTTCATAAGAAAATTCAGTTTCCTTACATTTTATTTACACAGTGTCCTTACACTGTGATTGTTTTATCAGCCTAGGAACACTGGAGAAGCTCCAAAATCACTGAAAAGGATTTGGCATTACTATCCATATAGGTAAAACCACCTAGATGGAGAATGGCTATTAGTGAGACACTGGGTTGAATGGACAGTCCGTAGAGCCAGTTTATCAGTATATATCTCTTTAATGGACACTGTAGTTGGACAATGAACTCAGTCCAAAATTGAATAAGAGAGGGAAAAATGGCCTGGATTGCATTCGGGAAATTGCATGGCAGTTTTAATGACCTCATTACACTCAGGGATAGAAGCCTAACTCTTTCATACCAGTGTTCTTCTGGTAAAGCCACATGGCTACAAATAATGGAATATCATAAACTCTGGGCAGAAGAATGGTGAGAATTTCAAGTTACTGAACAGACTGTAAAGATGCATTGTGGGCATAAATAGGTTCTAGTGTATTACAGCAATTGAAAATATCATCAAAGAAATGAATGATTAGAAAAATAAGTTAATCTATCATGAAAAATGAGCAAGGGGTAACAAAGGAACACCTCCATGAAGTACTGAAACCAAAATAATATCAAGATAATGCCACCACATATTGAGTGGATCCCTTGTAGGGGACTTGTAGAGGACCATACATGGACAAAAACTGAAAAGCATAATAAGGCATGGATGGGTTATGCAGGAAATGCCCACATCAGTGAGATCATGGAACAGTTGAAAGGCTGAAAGCCAAAGTTTGGGTCTTCTAAAAAAAAAGGCCCTGGAATCTTTAGAATGCAAACTATTATCTATGTGTTTATAAGACTTTGAATCTCATGTATATAAAAGTCAAGTATGTTTTAAAGCATTTTCATTTATTCTAGGAGCACATAAGAAATGCTGACAATATGTCACAGCCAAATTACAGCCCAAGTTGTTGTACCAAGGGGTTTCTTTAGTCAGTGTAGGGTAATTAAAAATCACATTTCCTCAGATGAAAAGAAATGCATTAAGAGTAACTTGGGTTTTTTTTTTAATCTGAAAAAAAAACATTTTTCATAGATTTCAACAGGATTAGCAATTTAATGTTATATTATTTGTAGTTCATTTTCAATAACAATGCTTATTCTAAAGCAAAATTAAATTAAATTATTAAATTAAATTTTAAATTTATTTTGTTTTCAACATTCATTTCCACAAAATTTTGAGTTACAGATTTTCTCTCCATCTCTACCCTCCACCCACCCCAAGATGGCATGTATTCTGATTGCTCCTTTCCCCAGTCTGTCCTCTCTTTTTTCACTCCCCCCCTCCTCTTTCCCCTTACTTTCTTGTAGGGCAAGAGAGATTTCTATACCCCATTGTCTGTATATCTTATTTCCCAGTTGCACATAAAAAACAAAAATTATTAAATTAAATTATTCTAAAGCAAAATTACCTATTAACAATATTTTCTAGATCCATAGGAAGGTGTAATAATGACTTTACCTTCTAGGATCATATTTTTTTCTCTCTGGGTATTTAAATATAGTATCAGTTCATGATAAATAAATATTAAATCAAATGACATTTATTATAATTTTAAGGGCCTACTATATGCTAAATGCTATGGAAAGACAAAAACCAAAAGGTTCCTGCCTTTAAAAAGCTGGCCTTCTATTGAAAGTATACTACCTGAACACAAGTTCAAAAAAGGAAGAGCTGATGGGAAGATTTTATGCTTTTCATCTTCAATTTCAGGTTTTTGAAACATGGAAAAGTTGAACTATCTTAATAATCTCCACTAGTTGCTCTAAAAATTAGTGATAATAATTAATTTAACCTGAAAATTATGCCTGATATACTAGAATGCACTAAAGAAACAAGCCAACAATAGACACAAGACCTCTGATTTCTTTTTCATCATTCTGACCAAAGTATCAAATTTTCCTTTAAAATAAAATTCCTTAATGAAAGGAATGAGGTTCTTTTTAGTATCTTTAGCTCATCTCTTTCAGAAAATTGTACTAACAAAAATATGTATTGGAAAAAGACTATACTTAGATTAACACAAATGCATCTATTTTATCCTCGAAATGACTTCACTTTTAACAGATCTATAGAAAGCCCCCCAAAATGTTTTCGGGCTTTGGAGTTGAAACCAAATGTAAAGGCATAAAAACATTCAACTCTATGCAGGCAGAATTTTTAAAAGAGAAATTGAATACTTCTTTCCCCCAGATCTAGTGATAAAAGGCCTATTTAAAAACTGACATAAATTCTTAAATAAAACATTTTGTAAAATATGATAAACAAATGATCACATCATCTAGGAAAGATTTATCACATTTAATATATCTCAAATCTGAGAAATCTGTTCAAACACATTTAATTTTTTTGTTTGTTTTAAAAATCTATAGAACTCAGAACACTTCTTTGGTGTCCGTTCAGAAAAGATGTGTTCAAATTTATTGCTATGTTTGAGAAACTAAATTATTAAGGCTTTCAATTTCCCAGCTGTAATTTTGTATCCAGAAAACTTCAAAGATATAATAAAT
This sequence comes from Trichosurus vulpecula, assembly GCF_011100635.1. NCBI lineage: Eukaryota > Metazoa > Chordata > Mammalia > Diprotodontia > Phalangeridae > Trichosurus > Trichosurus vulpecula. Next base: position 289,523,830 of record NC_050576.1, on the reverse strand, counting down.
TGCATGGCAACTAATTGTTTTAACTATCAGTCCTTATATTGAGGGCACACATGTCTAATTCATACATTCAGATGCTCAGTTATACAACTTGTAGGGAAGGTGGAAAGGGACATGAATGTAGTCTCATGAAAAAATACCTAAAAGAAAATTTCCCTTCTCCCCACTCCCCCACTCTAGCCAATAAATTAGTGTCCTTCTCTAGTTATTATCATACATTGTTAACGCTAGGCAAAATTGTGAAGTAAGCAGCATGATTGAATGGAAAAAAGAATTGGAAAGTCAGAGACCTAAAATTCTAGAATAAGTTCCGTCACTGACTTTGGGTATATCTTTATTAATTTGTGTCTTTGGGTAAATCACAGTTTCTCAGACTGTCAACAGTTTGTGCAAAATAAGTATAATTTTGGTATTACCTATTTCGGCAAGGTTAGTGTGTGAAGAAATGACAGATGAAGCTCTTTTTAATATGAAGGGCTCTCTCTCTCTCTCTCTCTCTCTCTCTCTCTCTCTCTCTCTCTCTAAGACACACACAGACACCTATTAAATCTTATTAGATATTGCTTATCTTTCATACCTTCAAGACCCTTGACTTCACTCAAGATAGGTTAGCTCCTTTCTAGATCATGAGCAATTGCCCTCATCGTGTTCTCTGAATACCTAGGATCCTTTAGAATAACCCCAGAGAGAATTTTGCCCTCTTTGAAAAATTCTATGCTTCAGAATACTCCTTACAGTATCCCTACTTTTGATGCTCACCTCTACTTCACCCCAATCCCCCTTACCAATCAAGTACTCTACACATTCCTGGACAAACACCTATCTACCCCTCCTCCCAACTTGTGCTCTTTCCTTCAGCTTCCCTCTTCACAAAATTCCTTTCCCTCCACTAACTCTGGAACCTTGAACCAAGATCAAATCAATTCTTCTCAATAGAGTCTTTCCATACAAGTCTCCAATCACTATCCCAGTAATTTCCTGTACCAAAATTCCCCTGCCTGCCCCTGGTCCCCTATGAGTGTAGTTTTTCCCAATACTAAACCCTTTGAAGGCAGAGATTGTCTTTGGTTTTATATTAAACAGGGCTTAATAAATTATTGTTATTCATTCATTCTTGTGATGTTGAAAAGCCATATGAGAAAACTGATACTTCTTTTTTTAATTAATTAATTATTATTATTTAATTAATAATTATTTAATTAATTAATTATTTTTAGTTTGTAATATTCAGTTCCACAAGTTTTTGAGTTCCAAATTTTCTCCTCCTTCTCCTCCCCCCTGCCCCCAGGAAGGCATGTAGTCTGATATAGGTTCTACATATACCTTCACATTAAACTTATTTTCCCAATAATCAAGTTGTAAAGAAGAATTATAACCAATGAAATGAACCATGAGAAAGATGTAACAAAACCAAAGATAAAATAAAACAACAAAGAAAAAAAGAGAGAACAAATAGTTTGCTTCAATCTGCATTCAGATTCCATAATTCTTTCTCCGGATGTGAATAGCCTTTTCCATTATGAGTATTTTGGAGCTATCTTAGAACCTTGCATTGTTGAGAAGAGCCAAGTCTATCAAAGTTAGAAGCAATGTGTCTATGGTTGTATGCTATGTTCTCCTGGTTCTGCTCCTTTCACTTATCATTGGATCATATAACACTCTCTGGGTTCTTATGAAGTCCATCTGCTCCTCATTTCTTATAGCACAATAGTATTCCATTACATTCATATACCACAATTTATTTAGCCATTCCCCAATTGATGGGCATCCCCTTGATTTCCAATTCTTTGTTACCACAAAAAGAGCGGCTATAAATATTTTTGTACATACGGGTCCTTTTCCCCCTTGTATGATCTCTTTGGGATATAGCCCTAGAAGTGGTATTTCTGCATCAAAAGGTATGCACATTTTATAGTCCTTTGGGCATAGTTCCAAATTGCTTTCCAGAATGATTGGATCAGTTCGCAACTCCACCAATAATGCAAGTGTTCCAATTTTCCTGCATCTTCTCCAGCATGTATCATTTTCCTGTTTTGACACATTAGCCAATCTGACAGGAGAGATGTGGTACCTGAGAGTTGTTTTGATTTACATTTCTCTAATTAATATTGATTTACAGCTTTTTTTCATATGACTACAGATATCTTTAATTTCTTCCTCTGAAAACTGCCTGTTCATATCCTTTGACCATTTATCAAGTAGGAAATAACAAAACTGATACTTCTTAAGATGTTAATGACTAATGATATATTTAATATGTTACTTCACCCCAGAAATATTTGTATTTGATAGAGGATGCCTCTGATGTGATATGAAAGACTGTGGTTGGCCCAAACAGGAGTTGCTGTTAGTAACAGAGTTCCCCTTCCATTGAAATCAAGTACAATTGCCTATTTTACCTATAGTAAAATTTCTACCAAGCGATTCCTACTTAAGTCAACTGTGGATCAATTTAAGACTGGCTAAAAAAAGTTGTGGTATATGAATATTACTGTTCTCTAAGAAACAATGAGTATGGTGAATACATAGTAACATGGGAAGACGTAGAAACTGATTTAACATGAAGCAGGCAAGATTAGGAAAACAACACACATAACAACTACAACAATAAAAAAGGAGAGTATAACAATAAAATAATTCAGCCCGAATGCTGTAAAATTATAATGACTAAGTTTGACTAGCGAAGAACTGATAGGACAACATATCTCTCCTCATTCTGGCCTATAATGTCAGTCTTTTTCAATGTCTTTGCTATAGGGGATGGCTGTCTAGAAGAGGGAGAGAAAGGGACATATTGGGAGGTGTAGTTGCTATAAAATCAAAAGATAGCAATCTCTTTTTAAAAAAGTAAGCGGTCAGATCCCAAGTATATGCATTGCTCAAATAATTTGAAGTTCACATCCTTAAGAAAGATTTTGTGGATTAGGTTTAAAAAGCAATCATAGTACAAGAAGCATTCCTTTGGAAGTCTCAACTTTCTTAAATTATACATTTTAAGGGGAACTGGAAAGATTTCTTTGCCTATAAAATCTTTTACATAGGGTTACCAACTGGTCTAAAGTACTGACTTTTAGGTAGTTATTCCTTTGGGTCAGATTTAGGACATCTTGGATTAAAATGTAAACATATTTTGGGGAAGGGTAACATATTGGGTATATTATCACTCTTATGAGCTCCTTGAGAGAAAAGGCTGCCTTTTGCCACTTTTTGTATCCCTAGCCTTTAGCATAGTACCATGAAAATGGTAGGCACTTAATAAAAGTTTATTGAATGGCTGACTAAACAAGAAGAAAGATCAGTGGTGGCTTCTAGTTGCATTTTCTACCACTTATTGAACTGTTAATTGAATGCAGTATAAAATCCTCTGTTTGACCCTTAAAGTTATTCATAATCTAGTACTTTCTAACCATTCTAGTATTCTTAGAAATTATTCCCTTCTAGTACTCTGTGATCAACAAACAACACTTGCCTTCTTGCTGTTCCTTACAGAAGATTCCATTTTCCATTATCTCTCCCCCATGCCTGGAATGCTCTCCCTTCCCACATCTATCTCCTACCTTCCTTGACTTCTTTCAAGACTTAGCTTAAATCTTACAATTGGTAAGCAGCCTATACAGGCCACATGCTACACTCCCAACCAATATCATTCACCCAGAGGCTTCCCTATTGAGATCGTCTCTAATATACTTGTTACACATTTTTGTATGTGCATACTTGTTTGCACCGAGTCTTTCTCATTAGAATGTAATATCCTTCAGAATAGTAATAGTTTTTGCCTTGCCTTGTACCCTCACTGCTTGATACAGTGCCAGGAACATGGTAAGTCATTAATAAATGCTTATTTATTTGACTTCATTTGCTCAGATCATTTCTACTTTCTGAGTCTCAGTTTTCTCATTTGTGAAATAAGACCACTGGAGTCCATCACTATTTCCCAACCAGTGGTTCACTAACAGTTTTAATCATTTGAAAATAATTTAGTAGTCAGTTTTCTACTTCTTAAAACATATAAGATTAAGATTTAGTGGACAAGTTGACTTCAGACCCTAATTTGATGTGGTTAGTATTAACTGACTCCAGTTCTTGAGTGGAAGGTTGCAATGACTATACATTTGGAAGGAAGGTGTTATTTGGCACAACTGTACACAGACCATTGTCCTGATTTAAGAGGGAAAATGAAACAAATTGTTAGAAACCAGATAGTCACAGGGTCTGATTCACTATGTGAACTTTTTTTTTGCAGGGGGAAGGAGTGGTTTCCATACTTAGGCTTCTACAGAATCAATACCTATTGTGAATTTAAGAAGAACAACGTATAGGACTTAGGAATTATGATAGTTGTGCATGAAGGAATGGAGGTCTGAGGATATACAATGACTCCTTCACACTGAAGTATACTGATTGTCAACGGGGACAGTTCTGAAGAGACTCAGTTTGAGTACAAAGTTGAGTTATTTTCAGATCAAGAGAATTTGAATTCAGATATATATTTTCATAATGAAGAACAAGTTACAAAATTCACTTATTTTACTGATAAAATAATTAAAGTTTAATCTCCCAGGCCCTGTCACTGCTATCTGCAATTCATGAAATAGTATTTTGATATTTAAGAAAAGGTTTAAATTTAGGTAGATGTGCTATCCAAAAAAAAATTATTGTCATCTCCTCTCTTCATTTGTCAAACTTTCAAAATGACCAGCTTGAATATTAAAAATATGTCAAGAATTACTGGTGAACACTCAAAAGCATTGTCATGTATCTTGAGTGATCCACAAAGACTTGAATTCAGGATATTTGTGAAGCCTTGAAATACCTTCACCATTGAAAATGAAGAAAAAATGTTTAAAGAATTAGATCAGATCATAGTATCAAGGGTTTAGAGCTAAACCTGAGAGGACATCTAGAACAGTTTTGTCAGACTCAAACAGAAACAGAGGCCACTAGGCCATATATAAGGATCTTGGTGGGTGGCAATGCTGACTCAGAAAATAACAAACTAACATTATGTTATATTGCATTTTTAATTTATCTTGTCAAATACTTCTCAATTATATTTTAATCTGGTTCCCATGCCATACTACAGAGTACTGGCAGCTGCATATCACTTGTGGTTTTGTAACCAACACATCTGATCTAGACTAATTCCCTTATTTAATAGATAAGGAAACTTTGGTCCATTAAGGTCAAGTGACTTTTTGCAAGGTTATACACACAGGTAGTATCATGACAGATCTAGGATTCAAATCCAGGTCCTCTGGTAAAAAAACACTCCAGAATTTTACCACAACATTTTATTGATATTAACCAATATTTAACTTAATAGAGTACAGTTGGGGTAAATTATATACAGATTGAATTTTTTTTTAAAAGAAAGAGAATACCAAGCCAAATCGATAAGCACTTATTATGCACTTACTGAGTGCTCCAGGTACTGTATACAAGATATTATGAAGATATGTCTTTCATTTTATGTTATTTAATATTTAATGACATTCTGGGAAAGTATGATGAAGTTTCTATTTTCTTCCCTTTTAAATAGTGTTATAGTGTTATAATGATTATGCTGACAAAAGTATGATTGATTCATTTCAATAATGTTAGCATATCAAAAAGGAACAAAACTATTGAATATGAATCAAGCAGGATGCCAAAGTGGGTGTCAGCTTTTTTATGTTGAAAAAAGTGACTATTATTCACAGCATAAGGAACTGTATTTTTTTAATGTCATGATAACAACTACGACAAAAATGTTAAAATTACTGAATATTTTGAATAAAATTAGAAAAATGAACATTCATCAGTAAGACCATAATGATAATAATTAGTTAAAGATAATAGACATACTTATGCTTGTTTTCAAAGCTTTCATGAGAAAATACAATTCACAGCACATCATTATGAGCCCTTATTATTTCTTTAATGGAGCAACTCTGAAGAGGTTCAATGAATAGGCTGAATGATGACATTTTATCAACAGCCAAGTAAATCCATCTAGTCCCTCCTCACCCCTTCCCTGCCTTGTCTGTAATAAATTTCCCCTGCAACAACAAGATACAACCTAAACTCTTTATATGGGTCAGATCCTAATGCACAATTCCATTATAATGGGAATTTTCCATGTAGTAAAAGGTTTTGCATGCCCCAGGTAATGATCCAGTTGATTTGTTATTTTTTTTAATTTCATAATTTTACTGTTCTTTTTTATTCCGATTTTGTGAAGTAGGTCAGAGAAAATTTTAAAAACAGTTTATATTTATGTTATGCCTTGATATAATAATATGTAATATTGATATATCAATAATATATGGCATATTATTGATAAAATAATAAGGCACCTTGTAAAGTATGTATTATTTGTTTTTACCAACAACCTTGTAAAGAGATTTGACAAGTATTATTATCTCCATGGACGAAAATTGCAGAGTCCGTATTATAAGAATTTGCATCATAGACATGTTCAAAGTCAAAGTCATAATGCATGACTGTCGATGGAATGTTGTAGGCTTCAAAGCAACATTGAGGATAAAGGATTACTAAGTTGAAGGTTAAGAAAAGGAGAAAACAACCAACTTATGCAAGAAGCATCACCTTTTATTAAAGGACTAAGAAAAATCTACATACTGTGGGTATGAAAAACTATCCACAGTAAGCCTTCCCTAAAGTAATTCATCCTGTAGTGTGATTTGGAGACAAGGTTCTGATGATATTATGATACCTCCCTAGGTGCTATCAGGAGCAGCCATCCCTAAATGTAATCAACATAACATGGAAATGCTATTAAAGTGTGCTGAAATGAGGAAGAATGGTGCTCTAATAAGTGCAAAGAAAGGTGATAGGCTTTGCAAAGTCCAGAAAAGGAGAGATGAAGGGTAAGATAGGTCTGTCCTATGAAGAGATATCCTAAAACTGATAAATATATATATATATATATATATATATATATATATATATGTATATATATATATATATATATGTGTGTGTGTGTGTGTGTATTCCAGTTTTATATATGTAAACATATACATGTACAAACACATGCATATTTGTGTATGTGTGTGTGTATAGGATTCTGGTGGGTGACAATATTGACTTAGAAAATAACAAACTAACATTATGTCATATTGTATTTTTTTATTTATTTTGTCAAATACTTCTAAATTATATTTTAAAATGAATATATATGTATATATATGTGTGTATACACACATACACATATATATGTATATATATAATATATGTATTATATATATACATATATATGTATCATAGTACTAGAAAGTTGTGTTCGTACTGTAATAGTGGGGTTGATTTATATTTCCTCAATCAAGCCATTTAAAGTAATAAAAAGATGCTCTATCGGTCTCATTTATAGGTTTTAGACTAAGTTTGAAAATATTTTCAAAGACATCACAGGCTGTAAAACATGCAGACAGTTCCAGATGGTTGAAGGATCTCACCCACACCCTCATGTATATCACGTATAGAAGCACCAAGCTTGCTGGAATCAGGGATTTCCATAAAGTGGTGACCCAAGAAGGAGAGAATATTTCAGTTAGCCCCTGATGAGGAACCATCTGGTCGGGGGATCAGTATAGAAATCAGTTTAAGCTTTGGCCAAGTCTTCTGTCCCCCATCACCTCAGGGCCAAAGGAAGCCTTTGTGAGCTTTGAAAGTATCAGAATACATTTGATTTCTACCTATTGGTTTCCCAGTGTCCTCCCCCTCATCAGCTGATGACAGTGTATGCATTGTAAATAATTGTATTTCTCTTTTCCTTCATGTTGAGCACAAGACAAAAGGAGTAAAGTCTTCCTTTTGTCCTGGAACTCATTCTCCTTCCCCTCATTGCCTACTCTACAAAAGAGCAGCAGACTTTTGCCTCTGTTTCCATCTTTCTTTGTCAGAAAGTTAAGAAGAGGAGATGCTTTTTTGGCTCAGCTCACTGTCTCATCTAACTCTTCTCTCTTCTAGAAAACTTCTACTTCTCTGGGGTCAGATATGTATAGAATGTTGATCTTTTGCCTTGTTGGGGAAAGAAATTAATAATCTTCTCTTTGCTTTGCTTTCTTTTCCTCTCTTACTATTAGCAGATTCAAAATCTGCATGCTCAACTACCATGCAAGGGAGGCAGTTTACTGCCGTACTCCATTCAGGTATATTTTGGTAACTTACATTTTTAAGTTTATTGATGAGAATTCTATTTTCATTATGTATTTTTGATAAATTTGTATTCTTTTGTAGTGAGTTTAAAATTTCCTATTACAGCATGTGCTTGATATTTCTTAACTCACATATGCCAGCCTTGCAAAGCATCTTGAGGAAGAAAAAGGAACTGGCATGTGCTAAATAAGTCAAATCATTGCTACTACTTTGACCACTTACACCACTTAGACCTCAATATAAGTAGTCAAGGACTCTGAGCAAATAGCCCTGGGAACAGCAATGCCCTCCCAAGCATAGGTTTGGCTTCTAGCCTGTGCTCTGCTTCTTTCCTTGAGGACGAATAGTCCCATTGACTCACCTTCTTGGCATCATGCAAACTAAATGCTGTAGACAGAGTCAAAGAGCCCAACAATAATAGGAGTATCCCCCAGACCACTGGCCCTACTTCCAGCCCAGCTCTGACTGCCATCACTTAGGGAAGAGCATCTCCTGTGGATATATGGCCAGCCATCCCTACTAGCTGCCAACCACCTGGATCTATAAACCAAGCAAACCAGACAAACTGAATCAGCAAAGCATTGAGAGAGCTAGTGAGTGGGTGAGAGAGAGAGAGAGAGAGAGAGAGAGAGAGAGAGAGAGAGAGAGAGAAAGAGAGAGAGAGAGGAACAGGGAGAGGGAAAGAGAGGGGGGAGGAGAGGGGGGGAGGGGAGGGAAAGGGGGAAGGGGAGAGAGGAGAGAAGGGAGAGAGAGGAGAGAAAAGAGGCAGCATGCTACAAGAAGTGGCAAGTCTAATGACCACTGCTATCTTGACCACCACCACCACTCAGAATCTGATGAAGATAGCCTTGAATTTTGACTCAAGAGTCCTAGGAATAGCGATTACCTCTAGGCTACCAGTCTGTTCTGCAGTCAACACTTAGGGGAACAATTCTTGTGTAATTCTTGTGTCCAACTGCTGAATAACTTTCACTTTGGGTAGGTAGGTCCAAGAGCCCTGGGAGAAGGAATTCCACCCAGACCACATCCTGCTTCCAGTCTCTGAAGCCATCATCTCAGGAGGCAACCTCTGCAGAGATGGGAGTGGCCAATTAATTGCTTCTGTCAGTGCTACAGCCCCTGCCTCAATAGCTACATCAATGGAATACCTGGAAAAAGTTGTCTCTGGAAAAGTCTTAGTATCATCTAATGATTTGACATGAGAAATGGGTATAATTTTATCAGTGGAAATTATATTAAAAAAGATGATTTATCATCTTTTTTCCTGTTGCACCCAAAGGACCATGGGGCTTTCCATCTGATGTGTACCTGAAACCTCGATGTTTTGTCTGCTCATTAGAACATAAAAGCTCCTTGAGAATAACGATTGACTCAACTTCAGTGTTTGTTCCCCAGACCTCAGCAAGGTGCTTTGGCACAATGTAAAAATTTAAGCATTGTCTTTTGATTCATTCATGTATTTACTGTATGTTTCATTCTACTGGAGTACCTAAAAGCTGAATACCACAATATAATGACTCAATTTTGTTTTAAAGAAGTATTTAATGAAAAGCATCAGTCATGTGAACTATAAGAGAAACTCTAAATGACAAATATAGAAACTAAGTATAAGTTAAAACCTATCAAGCATATATCTCCAAGTTCAGGGAGGGAGATAAGGAAGGAGAAACAAAAGGAGAGAGCACATAAAAATGAATTGTCCAAAACCAGCCTCTGGTAATGTTGAGGAAGAAGAGGAATAATCTCAGAGCAGGAGACTCCAAAATGGTAGGCTAGTATTTACTTACATCTTGCAATATCTAATCTATATTATCTATATTTCAATTGACAGAGAGAGCTAAGAGGTACAGCAGATACAGCACTATTCTCACCCCAAATACTTAATAGCTGTTTGACCCTGGAAATATCACTTAACCTCAATATGCCTCGGTTTTCTCATCTGTAAAATGGGGATAATAATAGTAACTATTTTCCAGAGTTATTGTGAGAATTAAATAAGATAATATTTGTAAAGTGTTCTGTAAAATTTTAAGTGCCGTATAAATACTAGGTATAATTATACACATTGACTAAGAACTAGGAAGCCCTGAGTTTGAATTTCACCTTTGGCATAGACAAGTCCCTTAATATTTTAGTGTTCAGTTTTCTAAAAATATAATCTTCAGAGACGTCATTGACGTGCAGTTGCAGAGAGAGTATCTGATCAAACTCCTATTTGTGTCTATGTCTCTGTCTCTCTGTCTCTCTCTGTCTCTCTGTCTTTCTGTATTCTCTCTTTCTCTCTCTCTCTCTCTCTCTCTCTCTCTCTCTCTCTCTCTCTCACACACACACACACACACACACACACTGCATATACTATAGCTATAACTAATATGCTAGATACACACATGGCCGTACAGACAAACCCCACTCTTTCTGCACAAAAGATATTTGATCAGAAGCTGTGACCCTAAGTCATGTAATGTTTATCTAACTTTTAATTCAATCAAAAATTGCAAGTCAACAAACATTTAGTTACTGCTTATTATATCTAAGACACTATGCTCGAGAATGAGGATATAAAGTTACACATGCTGCCAGAGAGAGGGGAGATTCTTGGAGTGGAACATTAGGTTATAACTCGTAACTGCAGAGGAAGAAAGAGAACAAATATATTGAATTGAGCTGACTTGAAGTAATGTAGCTCAGGGTCAGGTCGTCTTTTGACCAGAGTAAAAAGAAATAACAAATTGCCTTGCATATTTTTCTTCAAGCGCCACATTATTGTCAGTGCCCACCCTATATGCTCAGAGCATTAGTCATTACCTCTACTGTTCAGCTGTTTTCCTAAAGAGCTTAGTTTCTTTTCTTTTTTTTTTTTGCTTTGTTCATTACCATTGAAACAATTCCATAAAAGTTTGGTTCATAAACCATGTAGTTCCTAAGGAGTATGCTATCCTTCACATCAATGGTTTGCTGAAACTTAGGATTCTAAAGTCTGTGGTTCTTTAAATGCACAATTCTTTGTCCTTCAAAAATATCTTGGTTTGCAGCAAATGAAACTCTTTAAAAATGATTTTCTAGATTTATGAAACATCACTAGGTAGATCCACAGATGACCAATTTTGGGGGCCACTTCTCCACGTGCTACTTCTAAATTTGTCTGCAACACATGCACATTTTGTATCCCTTTCCCCCAAAGATTAAATAAAAAGAAACCCTTCTAAAACTTTAAAAGAATGTACCATTTAACATCCTAAGTTTCATTGGTATATTCTGGGTCATGAAGTGTAGGAAATAAGATGAGCCAGAGAAAGTGAGACTCTTGGGGGAAAAAAATTCTAGGACACTAACATGGATGAAATTAGACACTGATGATTTTACATAAAGTGAGTATTTCACAGTGTTTGCATATACCAGTGGGATATATACACCAGCATCATGTCAGCATTTATTAAAACTTTTATGCAGGAAAGGAAAGAAAATTTTAGCACTTAATCAATAATTTATTGTGTTTTTTTTATGAGGTTGGTAGTGTTATCTAGCTTGCCTCTTCCCTACTTCTCCAGGAAAAAATATATTCCCTTAACACCTAAAGTATTAAAGATGCCTCTACGTACTTCCTCTTACTTTCTCTGTTAGAGTAGGCAACTCCTACATTTGATTACTCCACCAGTTTTGTGCCAAACTGAAAATGGAAAAGGAAAAGGCTGTGAGTGTATCTTCTAGGCTATCAGAGATATGTCATTTTTATTTTATCTCAGGTCTGAAATCTTGAAGTCATGGAATCTCTGAATTGGAATGGACCTTAGAACTGACCTAGTTCTATGCACACTTAAATAAGAAGTAATTTTGTAGGAAGCCTAACTAGTGTTCATGCAATCTTTTTTGGAGATTTACATAATGGGGGAACCTACTACCTCTAGAGGCAGCCGATTCAACTTTGGAATGCTCTATAAGGAAAATTTTCCTAATGCGGTAAAGCACCCTCCCTGGGCTACCTTCACCAATCAGCACTCACAGGATTTCAGGTTGGTTCCTTAGGATGGGCAACTACTAATTCAAGTACAAGGGATTGTGTAGGCCTACACTACTAAAACTGTAGTTCATAAAACAGCATCTGTGAGAAAATAATTGAGAGAGTAGGGATGATAGAAGGGACAATAATCTTAAGACAACGGAATAAGATAAATTTGTGTATTTATAAAACATGCCCACCTCATCTCTCTCTGTCTCTGTCTCTGTCTCTGTCTCTGTCTCTCTGTCTCTCTCTCTCTGTCTCTCTCTCTCTCTCTCTCACACACACACACACCCTAGGATGCAACTTCTGAAAAACACATTGGATCACTGGGGAATTTGGGGACAGAGTATATTGGTATTGAAACACATATATGGAGACAACGTAAACTTTTTGTATTGCAGGGCCCAATTGACCTTCTTCTTCTCATATTGTCTTCATGCTGCTCCCTCCCCTATCCTTTTTCCCTCTCCTCACCATATGTAGTGTCTCTGCTGGGCTGCTTTTTCAGGTAGGTTGCCTGTCTGTTCCTCTCCACTCTTGACTGCCAGAGATAGTTCTCACTTGAATCCATAGTCAGTCTCTTCTCTGCTGTCATAGATTAAGCTCCTTAAAGCTGATCTTTACACCCCAACTCTATGTCTTTCTGTGCTCTAAATGATGTTGCCTTATGGGTAGGTAGCTCCAGTACTAAACTTACCCAATGGGGAAAGGAGAGAGAAGTCACTCTCCTGCTATCCCATGTTGCACTGTCATGAAGATGCAGTGGTCACACTCCTCAAACTTATTTTCTTCCTGTATCATAACAACTGCATTCATGGCTGGTGGCTTTTTAAGGGCTACTATGTACATAGCCAGTCTTTTGTGAGTGAATGGCAAGCTCTTTTTCTCAATTCAACCAGGGGATCTTTCTCATACTTCATAAAATGATAAGAAGACATAGCCACATTTGCACATAGTTCAATTCAGTTCAATGCTTCATCTTCTCTGTCACTTCCCTCTTCTTTCTTGCAGTTGCATCAAGTAGGATGCGGTGGGGGACATATTTCCTTCTACTAGCTATTCCACCTATTAAATATTTGCTGTTCTCAGCACATCAACTATGGTGCCTTTTGGCACATTTGTCTATGTTCCTAATTTAGGATATTTCAGGTACTGTCCATTTGAGTTACTTCTTCAGTGCCTTGTTCTGAAGAGCCTCACCAAGATTCATGCCTCTCTCCCTTACTTTCAGCCACACTAATTTAAAGCTAACTTTGCCTCTTTGTATTTAACCCTCTGCTCCTATTTCTACCCTAAGACCAAGAAACATGTGTCTTATATCTCATAATCTTTTGAGTATTCAAAGACGGCTCTTTTGTTACCCCTAAGTCTTTTCATTTGTAGGTTAAACATACTCATTTTTCTCAGTCAGCCTTCATGATCTGTAGATCCTTTACCATTCTGGTTGCTCCCAAGCTTATCAATGTCTTTTGTCAGATTTGGCACTCATAACTGAAAAGAATATTCCAGATGTGATCTGGAATATGTACAGAATATGGCAAAACCATCACCTCCATAGATTGGGACACCATTCCCACTTCCTCTTTCTTTTTTCTAAACATTATGTTTAATTCCATGTGAGATCCCAAGAAATTACAAACATGGTCTTTATCCTTAAGTATCATGCCAGCTGCTTGGGGAAATAAAATGGACATAAATAAGCTAAAAAGAGAATTTTTTTTTAGAAAATCATATAAACAAACACTAGCATAAATGGTTTATATAATAAATTCTGTAAGTGAGTGAAAGGATAAGAAGCCAATTTGTTTCCTAAGGGTACTCAAGAGTAAAGAAAGGAAGGCTTCATAAAGTAGATGGTACTTATAGAAGCTTTTTAAGATAGTAGAGAAGTTTGATTGACCAAAGTAATCTTTTCTTCCTTCCTTCAATCACTTATTTGTTTGTTTGACATATTTATTTCTCTATTTTTGGAGTGCTCAATGGATTCAGAGGAAAGCAACAGCATGAAAAAGACATGAGATAGGTAGACTATGTGAGAACTTTCCTTTGCACCCTCATCAATCAGAGTCAACTGTGTACCTATCTGCAGTTTTAATTCCATGAGATCATGAGATCAGTGTTTGATTTGGACACAGGGCTGAAACAAACTGTGCCTCAAAATAAAGTTGTCCTAATTCACTCTTGTGTTTGAAATTTGGACTTTTTGCCAGTACTGATATCAGATACTTTCCTGGTTCTTAATTTAGGATTGCAAAATTTTCTAGAACAATCCTTAGGGTTCAACTAGTCCAATTTACTCATTTTACAGGTGAGGAAACTAAGACTCAGAAAATTTGAAATGACTTGTCTAATAATGCACCATTGGTTGCATTTGGTGCATTGGTGCAATTAGTTGCACCAATAAAGCTAGAATATCTCACCTTCCAGTTTACTTCTAAGTTCAGTGCTATCTGTGGCTCACTTACCTTGACTCTTGATCCCTTGCTTGCTGTTACCTCTGATAATTTATACACTTCTTGACTTTTTTTCCTCATTGTCTCTATTCCTGCTGTTTTGTTTGTCCCTGACTTCTAATAACCATACTCCTTTGTACTCATGTCAGACTCTCCAAAATCTGATGTGATTAAATACAGTACATGAAGGCAAGCCATAATTCAGTTAACAGATAATTTTGATGAATGAGTTATAGGAATGTATTTAATATAGTAAGAAGGAGCCATAAGAAATAAGATTTCTCTTATTATGCACATTTGACTTATACTGTAATTGAGTTGTCAACCCATAATTAAGCTTGCTTTTAAATGTTTTTGCTTTTTAAATTTTGCTCCTATTTAGAGTATACCCTCACTTACTTGTATAACAGCTGCTAAAAATCAAGATGAATACAAGCAGAACACTTGAGAAACACAAAACATCATTACATCCCATTCCCTAAACACAACCCATTTAGTGCAGAAACCAAATTAAACACCATTAATATGTGCATCTATGCAATGAAGATTTTATGAGGTTTAAGTATTTCACATTGAAAAATGCTACTTGACCCAAGTATTTGATGCCTTTATTACAATTAAACTATCTCCAATTCACCAATATGATCATTAATTGCAAATTCACGTACCTTGCACCACATGTTAACAGTTCTGTGAGACAGTTACTGTATTTGAATATTCTGATGAAGCCATTTCGATTGAGTGGGCCTTTATTGCCATGATAATTTTAATTCTGTAGAGTTTACTAAACTACCAAAAAAGGCTAAATAAAAAGTTTTGTTAAAAACAACATGGGGAGAATGTTTTTGTCATATGAAATATATAATATGGGAAATGATTCAATACCAGAAAAATAAAAAAAAAATTAGAGTTGCACAAAAGGACTGAATAATCCCTCCAAATTTTTAACTCGCTTTAATAAATTAAAATCCTCTTCTAAAGTCTCACTGTGTCATGGGTCTACCTTGGCTGTGCTAGCAGACCACAAAATCTGATATCCTACCAGACTATAAAGGTTCCAAGTGACATTTGCTCTCATACCTGTATGTTTGTTCTCTGAGGCCTAGCCTGGCTAAGTCTACAGACACTCATGACCAGGTTGACTATGGAATATCATGGAACCACTCATAGACATTAAGTGGTCATCATGGCATTTCCAATTAATTTACTCACATGTGAGCTCTGGGTCTACTTGGACCCCTGTACCATTTAAATGTGAAGAATCTCATGAAGATGCTCTGATTTCCTAAGTTTGAGAAAAAATTAGGCACATCTCTGGCTATACACACAAATACACATACACATATAGATGTACATATATATATATATGCCAAGAAAAAATGATTCTAGGAGAAACATTCCAGCAACTACTTCATGATTTAAGTTTTAAGAATTCTTTGAAGAGGTAGATCCCTTGCACCTTCCAGAGGGTATCAAGGTTGAGCATGGAAGCAGTATTATACTACCTGATCCCCAATCCCCCACTGAATATGCCTTTGGTGTGACTAGACTAGGAACAATACATCCAGATGGGAAACTAAGTATGCTTAGGAATAGAAAGCTTCAAACAATGAGACTTTTCCAGGGTAAAAGAAAGGCAGGTTCAGGACTCTCCAAAGTTCTCAAACTTTGGATCCAAGCAAAGAACTATATGCCTAAGGGGAAGTTTGTGAGGACTCTAGAATAGAAGAAAAGGACTTCCATCCCATTAAGAACTATACATTATAACTTCACAACATGAGTTCCCTAATTTTCATCCCACTTTTCCTTGTATATATTTGTTGGAAAATGTACCTTAGACTTTGTTAGAGAATGTTTTGTACCAACTCTTCTTAATAAAAACTTAGTAAATACCCCTAACTAAAAGCAACTGGGGTAGCTAAGTGGCTCAGTGGATAGAGTACCAGGCCTGAAGTGGTGACAGAGTAGGTCCTTTTTATCACTTGCCTAGATGATGGCAAAAGCCTCCTGGGTCTTCCTGCCTCAGTGTCTCCATGCTTTAGTCCATTCACCAAGTTGCTGCCTAGGTAATTTTCCTTTGGCACACATCTAAGCAGGTGACTTCCCTACTCAAACAACTTCAATGCTTTCCAATTGCCTCTAGGATAAAAAATAAACTCCCCTGCTTAGCTTGCAAAACACTTTAAAATCTAAACCTATTTTTTCCCAGCCCCCTTGTTCATCACTCCCTGTCCTTGACTTTGAGATCCATCCAAACTGCCTTTTTCTCTGTTCCTCATACAATACGCATCCTCCTATCTCTGTGTCTTCGCTGGGTGTCCCCTAGTCCTGAAATGTACTTCCTCCTCCCCTCTGCCTCACAGAAAGCCTCTCTTCCTTTGAGACAAAGCTGATGTACACCACCTTGCCATGGGAAACTGAGCTCAGTTGCTTGTGTCCTTTCTCTCAACCTGCTTTATATTTTAACTACTTTTGTCCTTACTTTTTATATACTTACTTGCATGTATGTTCTTGGTATTTATTCTGCATATACATATACCGAAATTATGTATCCTTGTTGTATATCTGCTAGAATATAAGCTCCTTGTGAGTAGGAATGGTTTCTCATTTTATTTGTATTTACAATGCCCAGAAGAATGACTGACACATAGTAGGTGCTTAATAAATATTTGTTGATCAAAATTTCTTGGTGACAAATCTCTTCTTCCTCACCCCCTTTTTATGACTGACTTCACTAAGATAAAGTGACAAGGAGACTGAAATGATTTGGAATTCCGTTTTACTTTGTTTAAGACTTAAGTAAAAGATGGTTCTTTAAAGAAAAGAAAAATCAATGGTGCTTTTCCACCATTCCAAAAAAGAAAAAAAATCCATTTCAGTTTCTTTTTTAATAATCTTGCTAAAGCCACAATTCTCCAATCACAGGACAAATGTGACTTCGAGCCAAGATGACACATTCATTTTTGTTCTGCCCAAGTATGTCTTCAGTTGTCTGTACGTGTAAATGGCATAGGGTAAATAAATAACTCTGAATGTAAAAATTCATATTGCTACAATAGCTTTGATACCTCTCATGTCAAGGACTTCAAATTACTTCTCCATGAACATTAACTATTATGCCTTACAGGACTGATAGGATCTGTATGAAGCTGAAATATAAGCAGTAGATCTGAGAGGGGTGTTTATTACCATAAATAATACAGATGCTCAGGCACTAAGCACCCTGTACATGGTATGTCATTACTAAAAAATGACAAATTTCTTATAACTTACAAATTAATGAGCAATGTTGAAAATATAACATCAACCCGGGCTTTTCAAACACTATTTTTTAAGACTCAGAAACATCATTTTCCTTAAGAGATGTCACAAATAAAATGTGAATTTATTTCCACAATAACCTTTTGTTGTTTGGTAGTCGTATTTAGCATATGAAAACTTTAAGATTCTAGGATAAATGTCATTTGCCTTCCTCATCAAAGAGAAGGATAAATTCTTTCTGGTTGAAATAAAATATACTACTTGTTCCCTCTAATCTCAAAGGGTATAGAGGATCCCTGATAAACCTCTTCTCTGCCTCCTCTGGCTTCCTTCTGGTTTTGGATTCTGGAAGAAGCCTTTCCCAATCCTTCTTAAATTTAATACCTCCCTTCTGAGATTACCACTAGTTTATTCTGTTTACATCTAGCTTGTACATGGTTGTTGGAATGTTGTCTCCACTAGCAGACCATGAACTCCTCCAGAACAGATACTGTATTTTATCTTTATATCCCCACCAGTAGAGTGCCTATCGAATAATAGGTGCTTAACCAATGCTAGTTGATTGACCCATATCGTTATTTAGTTTCTCTCCCTATCTCTAATCAAAGACTCTGCCAATGGTAGGGGTAGTATCCTAACTCCTCTTCCCATGAACATTAGGTCTGTTTTCCCTTAAAAGGCTGGCTCAGGAGACTAAAGATTCAGGGTCCTTACCTAAGTCACAAATTAGCCATAAGATGCTTGGCCGGTGCACCATGATGAGCAACTCAAGAAGTCTATCATGTGTCACCCAGCCTCCCCAAGGCAGATACACGCCTCAACTAAATTTCGATTTGCTTCCCTTTTGTCCCTCCCTAGGGATACAGCATTATCCATACGAGATTAGCAATACTATTGTCCTATAGACTTCCATTAATGTCCAATATGATTTTGGTGTGTAAGGGGAAGGGGGGAAAACTAGAACTATCTCCCAGACATGTCAGCATTACTATGATCCTCATCCTCATGACCAAAACAATAGCAACTAAAATTCACATAGCTCTTTATAGTTTGAAAAATGCTATATGAATATTATCTCAGTTAAAACTTTTGATTACAACATAAAAAAAAGAATGCAGAACTTGGAGTCAGGAGACTTAGATTCAAATCCGCTTTCACATAATTATTGTTTATGATCATGGACAAATTATTTAAACTCTTAGAGCCTCGGGTACCTCTTATGTAAAATGGGGATACGAATATTTGCACTACTTCCTCTATATCCTTGGGGTTTGGGAGAGTGTAGTACTTTGTAAGCCTTACTTAAAGCACTATATCAATGAATAATTTTTATGATTATATCATGGTGCCTGAAATGCCTATACTTCTAAGCTGAGCCCTTTTCCTCATCCTCATTGTTACCATTGCCCTCCTTCCTCAATAAGCAAGTCAAGTCAACAAGCATTCATTAACCATCTACTATGAGCCAGCTAGGTGGTGCTATAGTGCATAAAGTGCTAGTCCTAGAGAAGACATGAATCCAAATCTAGTCTCAGACATTTACCAGCTGTGTGACCCTGGGCAAGTCACTCAACTCCGGTTTTTTTTTAAGTTTCTTCATCTGTAAAATGAGCTGGAGAAGGAAATGACAAGCCACTCTAGTATCTTTGCCAAGAAAACCCTAAATGGGCTCAGGGAGAGTCAGATATGACTGAAACAACTTAACAACAACAACCATGTGCCAGGCTAGAGATATAAATTAAGGCAAAAATAGTCCCCACCCTCAAAGGTCTCATGGGATACCACATGCAAAAAACTATGTACAAACAAGATACATACAGGATGAATTGGAGATAAACTTAGAGAGAAGGCATTAACACTAAGGAGGACCTGGAAAATCTTGCAGGAGGTGAAATGTTAGCTGAGACTTGAGGGAAGACAGGAAGTAGATATAAGGAGGAAGAGAACTCCAAACATGGGGGACCGACAATATTTTGTATACTTTGGCATTTATGTGCCATAGGCCTATGTGCCTATGCTACCAATGCCATCTCGTCTATCCCCCAGAGAATGTAAGCACCAGGAAGTTGGCTACTGCTGCACCTGTTTTGTATTCGCAGCACTGACAACAAAGTCTGGCACATTGATGGGGTTCAATAAAAGGTTCTGAATGAATAAATGGATTCCCATTCCTATTACAATAATCACCCCTCTTCAGATCAATGTTCAAAAAGATTTTAGTGGAAAACTAGGTCTGTTAAGTGTGGTATGCTAACTGTGATCCCGTTAGCAATATCCTCTGGCTATTAGGCACAGGTTAAGCAAATTTTGAAAGTGTGTAAGAAATCAGAAACAGCTTCAGAACAACAGAAATTATTGGACAGCAAGGAGGGTGGCTATTTCTGTGGATAGCCAAGATCACGGGGCAACTTTAGGGAGAGAAAGGAATATCCTAAAACTGAGTTAGAGGGTATCAGAAAACCAAGATTGCCTACTTTGCAAATTTACATAAGGTTAGGCCAATGGGGGGAGGGGTGATAGAAAGGAATATTAACATAAGAGAAGCTAATGAAAGAAATGGAGTGTAACTTACAAAATGCACACGGGAAAATAGGAAAACAATTAAAATCAATATTTTAAAAAAAGACAAAGAAAAGTGCTGTGTCTATATGATAAGGGAAAGGCAAGCTGATATAAGGTAAGAGAAGATATTACAGGCACTATTGCTTTCTCGTTTAAAAATCTCTGATGTTACATAAAAATTGAATTGTGAACTAGGAACAGACAACACAAGTTTGGAGAATCAGACAGAGTAATTAGAGTAGGTGAAAGAAGGATGAAAAAAAGTGGGCAGCTAGGTGGCACAGTGAGTAGAGCACTGGCTCTGGAGTCAAGAGGACCTGAGTTCAAATACGGCCTCAGACACTTGACACATGTACTAACTGTGTGACCTTGGGCAAGTCACTTAACACCAATTGCCCTGCTTAAAAAAAACAAAAAACCAAGAAAAAAAATTGTTCAAACAAGCTAGGTACCTTAAATATGGGATAGAGTGTCTTCTTTTTGCATGTAGATTTCTACCCATACTTTAAAGTCCAATTTACATGCTGACTTTTCCACAATTTTTATAATCCTCAGTGGGTGTACGGCACCATTACCTCTGCCACTACCACCCCATAGTTTCTATGTCTTTGCTTTTTGTCTTTAATGTATGTGTAATAAAATATTATGTACCATAGTTCTGGGTGTCTGTGTTTACGGGATCAGTGACAGATCAAAGACCTTGGGACACAAAGCCCTATGAAGGCAGAGATAATGAACCCTTGAGCTAAGATTTGAAGGATAGTTAGGATTTCAATAGTATGAAATTGGTTATCTCTGCATGTATGGGGATTGGAAGAAGATTCCAAAAAGTTGAAATTACAAAAACAAAGGTTCATGAGACAGAAATAAAACAAAAAACAAAGTATATTCAGGACACAATAAGGAATATAGACTAATTCAAACCTTTGGTTTCTGTTGTATAATACACTGAGATAAGGATGGAGAAGTATTTAGGGGCGTATTGTGAAGGGCTTAGAGTGACAAACTCAGGAGATGGACTTTATCCCATAGACAAGAGGGAACAAGTGTCAATCACAATGATAATTTAGAAGATTAAATATGGTCATATGCATATGATACGCAGGACAAGAGAGAATCCAGTTTGGAGTTTGGAGATGCATATGGATTACACTACAATAGTTCATTCATGACAGGATAAAGTCCTGCATGGTAGAAAGATCATAGGATCAGAAATTAGAAGTCTTAGGTTTTAGCCAAATTATGGTACAGCCTAGCTATTTGAGGTTAGTCAGGTGCTGCAGTGGATAGAGTGCTGGGCCTGGAGTCAGGAAGACCCATCTTCCTGAGTTCAAATCTGGCCTCAGACACTTAGTAGCTGTGTGACAGTGAGCAAATCATCTAACCCTGTTTGCCTCAGTTTCTCATCTATAAAATGAGCTGGAGGAGAAAATGGCAGTATCTATGCCAAGAAAACCCCAAATAGGATCGCAAAGAATTGGATACAATTGAAATAGCTGAAAAACAACAAAACTATTTGAGCTTGGACCAATCCTTTCACTTCTATGGGCCTCAGTTTCCAATTCTAAAAGATGAAGAAAATTCAACGACCTTTAAGGTCCCTTCTACCTCTGTGGTTCTATGGTTTTACGGTGTCAGAACAGAAATGGAGATGGAGAGACAAAAATGAGAAATATTATTAAGTTGAGTCTATAAGACTTGGACAGGGGGAGAATAAGAGAATGGGATAGGATAGAAAAAAAAAAACTCCCATAATTCCAACTTGTGTGACTGGGAGAATAGTGGAAATTAAGAAAATCATAGAGTGCAGCTAGAGAAGCTAGTTTCATAAAGCAGATGACAACTGTCTCTCAGCAACCCGATATTTCTTCGAGACTCAGCTCAAATATTATCTTCTCCCTACACTTTTTTCTGATTACTTCCCTTATAATGCTTGCCTTACAAGACTTTATCTGAGTTTGTACTGTATCACTCTAGCAGGATTTAGGTTCTTTGAGGATAGACAGCATTCTCCTTTTGTGTTTGTATCTAAAGAACCTAAAGAGTGCCTTGAACCTAGTGGAAACCAATAAATATTTGTTGAATTTAACTGAATATTTGTTGACTAGTAAGTTTCCCATTCAAATAACTATACCCTTATTATACCAAAATTAAGCATTTGGAACTTAAATTAGTTATGGAGTTAGTATTTTGAAATAGAGAAATTGTTAAAAGAGTGGCCATTGTATGCTGGGACTCCTTTGATGTAGCAGGACTCCCAGGATCTAGTGTCTAAGCAAGGCTATACCATAGATCCTTAGGACAATGTAAAACTGTATTTTAATTGTAACATGTGATATTGTTTTAGTTTCAAAATAAATAAAGAATGAAATATCTAATTTCCTTTTACAATATGCAATCATATACAATGGAAATTAATTAATATATATCAAAGATACTTATAGTTCCTACCCATTAGGGAATGTCTAAGCAAATTATGGCATATTCTTATAATGGGATATATTACTGTGTAGAAAGAAATAATGAAATGGACATTTTAAGTAGAAATAAGGAAGACACTGAAGATGTGAGACAGAGTGGAGGGAGTAGTAAGAAGATAACAATGTATACAGTGACAACAGCATCACGTAAAAGACTAACTTTGAAAGGTTACTCAAATGATAAACATGAATGTACAGGACTAAAGATAATCATTATCTTTTTCTAATTATCAATGAGAGTATAGGACAGCACAAGAGAGAGATAATAAATGACTGTAAAAATAAATTTACATATATATGTATATATATGTGTGTGTATATGTATATATATATGTATGCATATACATATATACATATAAAAGTAAGTTACTGCTAACTACCCTTCTCTCACTCATTCTCTTATCTTGCCACCTCAGTATCACCTCCTACTACACATCACCCGCTAAAAAAAAGAATAAAATAAGTGTCATACCTTCTGGTATAGCAACAATTAGTTGTTTAAAAAACAAAACAAAGCATGAAAGACTCACTTTGGAAACATATAAAGAAAATATACTTGCTAATAATACATTCCTTTGAACTGTATACGTAGTAGAGGAAGACAGTAACCTCAGGGGCTTGTGAGTCACTGACTTAGAACAGAATTAGGCTTGAATAACAGACTTTTTTTCCTGAATATATTGTAAACTAGATCACCTTCAGAAATGTTGAATAAAACTAAAGCTGGTAAACTGTTCTTTTTTTTCCAAAAAGAGAAAGGTTATTTTCTAATCATTCTACTGTGAAATTTACATACAGCTCAAAAAAAAATTTTAAAAAGATTTACCAACTGACTAAACCCAGGCAATTTCACTCTTATGGGCATACTTGCTACTTAATACATTGCTGGACCCACATCTTTCTACTGGAGTTAGCTAGGAATTTTTTGTTCTGCTCCCATAAATAGGCAAAACTCATAGGAGGAAAAAAAAATACTAAGACCCATCTAATCATCATTCTTCACTTTCATAATAATCTTCTTTTTGCCTTGAACTTTCATTGACTCAAAAAATAGTTCTGCACAAAAAATAGATATGGATGGCATAGTAAGAAATAAAAATCCTGCCCTCAGGGAATATATAGCACTCAAGTGTTAAATCCAAAAGAAACCTATTCTGGGCAATACTGTACAAGGTGAAAAAGACATTCAAAATATATTGTGGCTGGCACTCACCAAAAAACGGGGGGAAATGTTTGACCAGGCAGCAATACTTATAACCATCTCCCCTACTTTTGATCTATGTAGCTAGTTATAGTTCTATTTCTTAATCCCCAAACAAAAAAAAAGGATCATTAAGTGACTGCTCAAGTCTAGTGAAGTATTCGAAATTCAGATACCCCTCCTTGTGTCTCTCATGAACTCTACATATACAGTGAAATTTGCCAAGCCTGTTAGCAATAAAAGATGAATAATTTAGAAAGCTCCTTTTTTGTTGAAACTTAAATTTCTTCCATCACTTCCACTGTAAGTATAATTCTCATTTAGATTATCTCTTGTAAGTACAAGAGGGCAGGGACCAGTTTTGTATTTGGCTAATAGTTGTGTTTGACTGGCTTCTGTTTTTCTTCAGTCTTCCAACATCATCCTATGAAAACATATACTATGTGCTTAGTATTGTCAACTCTTGATCATCCATCATAATGGGGGAAAATATTGATATGGATATTCAAAAACTGTCAACAGTCCAATAGCCATCTAGGTTTGGCTTTTGAATATACTAAGTAGGGAATTTTTGTTAGTTTTCAGAAAATTTACCGATTATGCCTGGCTTGGACTGGTATTAAAATTAGTTTTTATATGCTGAGCACAAGCCAATATTGGAACAGAAAGCCCAGGAATGTACTGAGGAAAAGCTGGCCTAGGCTTAAAAAACTGGCCTTGGATCATCTACAGAGTAGAATTATTTCTCCCTCACCTGTGATAATAAAACACAGCCTTCCAAATCCTCAAAATTTTGTTCAAAGCTTACCAAATCAAGGAAGCTTCTATTAATTCTAGGGCATCCCCAAATTCTAAGCAGATGAGTCCGTATGTGTCATGGCTTAAAAACAAATAAATTCATTATTTTGGATGCTGCTTACATTTCTATGGTCAAAGGTAATTTATTCAAGGAAGAAGTTTTGCTATCATGAAATAATTGGCGCATAGTGTGTTATCTAAGTCCAAACTCCATATCTCCACCACTACTTAGAATGCTGTTCTTCATAGAGTCAGTACTTTCAATTTAAAAAATTCTAATTTAATTTAATTTTAAAATTTAATTTAATTTTTATTGAAAGAATGAGTAAATTAAGATTTATTTGAATTTTTCATGTCTTAAACTTCACAATCTAGAATTCACTATCCAATATTTCCTTATTCTGCTGCCTGCAAAGTGAACTAGGTTATTATTTTGCTTCTTATTAGAGGGATTAAAACAGGACAGATTCATAAACCTGTCAAATTTTCTGGCATAGATCTGCTAACTTCCAAAAACTTCAATGCTTTCATACCTTAACATATCTTTCGTCTCATCTATCTGGGTTTTCCCTCCAATGGTCCAGCTCACACCTTCATCACACATCTTGTTGACCTATCATTAGATGGGAAACCTATAGAACTGGTTGACCAGTAGCTCTATTAAACACTGTGAATAGAAAATGAACGAGGTCTGGAATTGAATAGGAAAAGCACAAACTGCAATATTTTTGAGAAAATGTGGAAGACTTTTAATGACCTTAAGCATCTCCCTGAAGCAATGATTTTTTTATTTTTAATATTAGTATTATGGTGAGTCATAGCAAATGGGATAAGAAAAATATTTGACATTTGTAGAGAAAATTAAAGTTTGCAAATATTTTATGTACATTGTGCCTTTTGAGAAAGCAAGGAAGGGAACAAACATTTATATACCACTTACTATGTACCAGACACTATGCTAAGCACTTTTTTACAAATTGTATCTCATTTGATTCTCTTAACAATCTGTGAGGTAAGTGCTATTACCCTCACCATTTTATTGGGAAGGAAACGAAAACAAACAGAGGTTAAGTGGCTTGCTCATGATCTCACAGCTAGGAAGCATCTGAGGCTAAATTTGAACTCTGATCTTCTTGACTCTGGACCTAGCACTCTATGTACTTATCTAATACCCCACCAGTTACCTATATTCACTAAGAATTAGGGACATTTGTTCAATTAATGAACAGAATTTTTTATCCAATAAGAGCAGAGATATCTGATCTGTTTTTTTTTTTAAATTGTAGACCATTACCATAATTGTCTGAAATAAAAATTACACCGCAAATACATTTCCAAAATCAGTAGCAGATACATAGAAAGTTGCCTGTATCTTCACAAATGGCATGACACAATATTTTATCCCCAAAAGAACTACAATTAAAACTTATCTAAATAGTGACAATGTTGAGCCATTTAAAGATAACCTTTTCACTTTTGAATAGTCTTTTTTTCTTGATAAATCTACTTTGAAGATTTCAATTTGATTTACCTTAAAATTTGAAGTTTTCTAAATTTTTGTAAGAAGAACCTGTGTCTCTTTTTAGGGCCTATTTTCAGCTGAAGAGAGTTAGTTGTTCACATGGATCACTTGTGAAAAGCTAAGGAGATTCAAACATATCAATACTTGCCACTAAAATTACCACCCTCTACAATGACATTTTCTCTCTAATTCTCACTTTCCACAAGGTGTTTCACATAGATATTGGCCCATATTAAGCAACCACATTTGATTGGAAATGCTCTTGCTTGTGAAGGAGGTGGGAGGGCAGAACAGGGAAAGGAACTGTTAAAATCTATATTGTACTATCTGAGAAATCAAAGGTTTCCCAAATCATTGTCTTCTAATATAGGACTGACACATTCTTACTGTTCTGTCTGTAAGTGTGTGAGTAATGGGATGCTGCAAGTCATTAGTAACTCTGCAGTGCTGCAGGGGTGATTTGTATACTGCCAATTGTATGAGATTGACATTTGTAAAAATGAGCAAATACCTATTGCCTAATAAAACCTGGGAGGAAAAATACCCTAAAAGATTGTTGTGCTTCTAATCAAAGGCACTGGATGGAAGTAGAGGAAATTAAAAAACTCTTTCCTTAGGCATTCCTATGCTCCTTTTATGTTTTTGTTATTCAGTTCAGCTTAGCTCTACTCTCACTTTTAATGGTTTTGGAAGTTTTGACTTGCATAGAAATTATACTCAATATACTTTAAAGTTATTTTACTTTTCAAAGAGCACATACATAGAACAGTATAAATATTGCACATACATATACGACACAGCTCACACCCCCATTGTTGCCAAATGCCCAACCTGTTCTTTGTTAATTTATTTCTTAATGTTGCTTGATGTACATACAAGCAAACTAATGTCCCAATTAGAACTTAATGCATCTCTG
This sequence comes from Trichosurus vulpecula, assembly GCF_011100635.1. Classification (NCBI taxonomy): domain Eukaryota; kingdom Metazoa; phylum Chordata; class Mammalia; order Diprotodontia; family Phalangeridae; genus Trichosurus; species Trichosurus vulpecula. The sequence continues at coordinate 289,496,483 of NC_050576.1, read as the reverse complement.
TGGACTTCAGAGCATGCCCATTAGGCATCATGGTGCAGGAGAAGAAAGCATGGATTTGGAGTGAGAAGACCTGGTTTAAAATCCTAGCTCTGCCACTTGCTGCCTATGTACCTTAGGAAAAACATGTAATCGCAATCTCTGAAGATAAGACTCATTTCCTTTTTTTATCAAGGCTTTGGAGAGACTGGAGATGAGTTGGAAACACAGACCAAGGAGCTATGTCTATGGTTGGCAGACTAGAGATTCTGAAAGTCGGTACAGACAACTATACCAGGGATCAGACCCTAACACTATGTATGTAAAGGCTACATGCAAAAATAGTAGAAGAGAAGGGGCTCAGGGAGGTATTGGTGTCTATTGGGGACCAGATCATGATCTAAACATAAATGGTACACATTCTGTATGACAAAAGAATATGTAACCTCCCATAACCTCAGTTTCCTCAAGTATAAAGGGACTAGGTTGGATTAGATGATGTCTAAGGTCTTTTTCTTGCTCAAAATTTTTGATCCAGTCAATATAGTGGCTGGATGAACTTTCATGTTTATAAAATTGTCACTTTGAATACTTCAAAATCGGGTTAGCTACAGGAAGCAAAATAAAATCATTAACATGTGTATTAGAAGTATTGTCATTTGCAATTCTCTTTACTACTGCTCTCTGAGAAGATAAGTCAATGCTTTCTATTTTCCCTAGTCTTTTCTGGTAAATGTGTTTATTGTCTCTCTGTCTTCTTCTTTATTATATCTAAAGTTTATAAATAAAACAACCATGAAGATTCATGAATTCTAAAACCACGCTAAAGATGGATAAGAAAACACCAAGATGCAGATAAACTTCTGAAAATTGCTTCAACTTTAGGAGAAGTACAATATCACCATCTCCCTTCTAACAGGATTAAACATCACACCACTTTTTTCTGGAGAAAAGCTTCAATCTGGTGTCATTCTTTTATATGCCTCTGTCAACAATTTAAAAAAGAAAGTCCCTTATTTTTCAGATTCTAATGCCCTCAATTCAGTAGTTTTGAATAGACTCAACTCAGGTGCTGCCTCTTCTAAGAAACCATGCCTGAGTCTACAAACTCTCATATAAGTGATCATTTCCAAGTTAAACTCTATTTTAGAATTCAACGAAATTTTCCTCTTTTGCACTCATCTCACGGGTCTCTTGTATCATAAGCACTTAAGTACATCACTCCTTCACATTGGAAGGTTAACTCCAGTGTTTGCCTTTGAATGCTCAACACCAGTAGGTGCTTAATAAATGCTTGTAGCTTGATTCATTCACAAATTGGTGATAGTTTCTTTGATCAAGACCTGTGGTTTCTTTGAAGGTAGGGAATTTCCTGATGTGGAAATCTCTTCCACCAAAGCTCATCAGTAGAATGTGTGCAGCTTCTGAAGTTACAGAACTGCCTCATCAGTGAGAGGTAATCTGCTGCAGGTCACACAGTCAGAGGCAAGTCTGTTCTATGTAAGAGGCAATATTTGAACCTTGGTCTTCTTACATTGCCTTCCTTCATGCACTACACTGTGCTGCTTCTCAATAGTGAATTAATGAAATGATTGAATTAATTAACATGCATGCATGAATGAGTGATCTGGCCTCAAAGGAGAAAGCATAAAAACAGATTGCATGTATATGTGATATTGTTTCGGTACAGTTACATACACGATACCACTTTGTAGCCTGTTGCAGTCTGTTATGTATTTTCTAACATTCCTGGAAGACAGATCATTATAAATTCAATCTGCCCTGATATGGAAGGCTGTATTTGCCAGCATGGATTCATGTAGAAGGAATACCCAAGATTACTCTTAATGACTGGCCACTTATTTAACGAAGTTGAGAATCGCACCACTCACTTAAAATGAAAAGTGCTGTCCATGTCCAGAGAAAGAACCAGTAGCACCTGAATACAGATCAAAGATACCTTCTTTTTATTTTATTTTTCTTGGATGTTTTGGTCCATGTTTCCTTTCACACACTGACTTACATGGAAATGTGTTTTTCATGACAACACACCCATAACCTATGTCAAATTGCTTGCCTTCTCAGTGGGGGAGGGGGAGAGAATTTGGAACTCAAAATTTGCAAAAAAAAAGAAGGCTAAAATTGTTTTTATATGTAATTGGTAAAAATAAAATATTAAATAATGGAAAAAAGAGGAAGCAGAGAACTGCTCCACTCAGGTCCATCTGTAGCAAATGTTAGGGCTTATCTAGCTTTTAGCCTGAGTGGCACAAGCCCCACTTTCTGTAAGGTAAAGACTGGTATTCTAATTTATTAGCCCTTTTATTTTCCTTTTATCAAGGGGCATGAATAATACGCAGGGTCTGAGTGTATGTAAATGACTTTTTAATCTTTCTATATGTTCCTGAATTGTCGATTAATCTTGGAAATGAAAAGAAAGATAATTGAAAATCTTTTATTCTTAAGCAGTCATCATTTACTAGATTAGCTGCTTTTCAATTATGACATTGTTTAGGTTTCTTTCTGTTAAATATAATTCAGCTTGTCCACCTGTACAAAAATAATCATCCCTGGGGCCTCCTCCCCTAGCAGCTAGCTCTTCTAGTTTTAGTCCTATCACTCACTGTAACAGCAGAGATTAATGCTGCTTTTCAACCAACTTTAAGCAAGAATATTCAGATGCTTTAGCAGCTGCCCAGCTTCTTAAGAACTCACTAATCCTTTAATCTCCAGACACTTTTTTTTCATAAAAGATTCACAAGCAAAACAAATGCAATATGGATCAAAAAATTTAATCAGAATGCTTAAAATGCAATTACATTCATCAGGGTGTTCTGTTAGGCTGGGTATTAAATCTGGGCTTTATTCAATATCCTCCTTTTATTATAAAGCAATATTTTTCCACTCTGTAAACCATCTGATCCCTAGGCTAATGTCCTCTTTGCCTAAATATTAAAAAATGAGAAAGAGAGAGAGCTCACTATTTAAAAAAATGAGCTGAAGAAAAACTTCAATGGGAATGCAAGAAAGTTCAAATAAGCCCCAGCTTGAAACCTTTGAGGATAATTGACTGGGTAATTTTTAGCACCTGGGATTCCATAGTTATGAGCTAAAATAGTAACGGTAAGATCTCTCATCTTCCTTGAAATGACAAACAAATGTCTATTTAATCTCACCCCTTCAAGAGAAAATTTCTCCAATTTGAATCTGAAATAAGTATCTATTGTTCCACATGTCATATTTGCAAAGTTCAAACAGGAGAACACTGGCTTTTTCATGCAGAAAGAGGAGCCCTATAAGTCAAAAATTCATCATGATTATATCTCTCCAATTCTCCATTTCACATCTAATATCATTGAAGTGTAACAATAGCTTTGAAATACAGCACTGTCCACCATCGTTTGATTTGAAACAGCTGATTGCCTTTTTAAGTCTGCATAGTAGTTATTATACTTCGGTAGGAGTTTCATAAATTATATGAGAGTTAAGTAAAACAAAGGCAGGGTAGAGTGATTTCTTTCAGCAAATGCTATACATATGTTAAAGGAAGAAATGCTAAATGAACAGACACTTGAGGGTTCACACCATTAGGATTTTCAATAATTAACTAGTAATTGTTTCTTCCATTGGTGACAAATGTGCCAGCTTGCCACTTTTTGCTTCCAAAATTTTCCCCTGCCAACACAACCCTTTATTTCATTCTAATCTAAATTTTATAGTTCAGAGCAGTAAGACTAGGGATGATTTTCTAACTGACAACATTCTATATCAAATCAATAGCCCAAAGAGTCTTAAGATGAAAATAAACTGAATATTTAGCTAATCCATTTGCCTCACCTTCCTGCTCACTTTATTCCTACGGGAAAACAAAAGAATCCTTCATAAGGGATAAGAAGCAAGAACTTATAGAATTCATAGGATCATATCTCTTGAGTAGGAGGGAATTATAAATGTCATCCAATACTTTTACAGAAAAGGAAACTGAGACTGAGAAAGGTTAAAAATTTGCCCAGGACATATAAGTAAGGAGTAGCCAAGCTAAGATTTGAACACAGGTCCTCTGATTACAAATAAAGCATTCTTTCCCACAACTTATATTGCCTTGAAAGAAACCAGTTGTAGAAAGGACTGTGTATTCTCCAAAGTCTATTATAGTACAGAGGACAAGGAGAATCCTATTTGCTGGCATAATCATTATTTTCTTACCTAGACCTCTTGGCTGCAGGCCTTCCAAAACAGATGCTTCACATGCTAGTTCATGATGATGGGGAATTTTATTTTGGATCAAACTCAAGAGTAAAAATGCTAAGGGCCTGAGCTCTGTCAGAAATAATTTCATCTCGGATTACAGGAAATATAACATTTTGTGCCACTGGGTCCTACAGAGGCGAATACAGTGAAGAAAGAGACAATTTCATGGAAGGAACTGAACCCTATATAGTAATCTCTTTAAGTTCTTTCCACTGGGCCTAGGTTAGAGATATAAGGGAGAGTAAAGACCAATGCAGGGATATAAAATGGAAATCAATCAAAGAGAAAGAGTACCTTGTCTTGAGAACTTTACTAACAGACACTGAGCTGAGCCTGGCATTTGTCACACTTCGGTCTTTGTAGTACATTAATTTACCACCAGAGAAGTGATGGGCATGTCACTGAACCAACTACACATAAAATGATTTTTCTCAGCACACCATGGTTCTACCTTTCTGCCTATACTAATGATTCCCACACCACCGACCTCTTAATCCTCCCCTTAATCTTGAAACTATGGAAAAATGCATTCTCTCTGTCAGTTATTGAATAGCACAATCCTCTACAAATATGGAAGACATTCATACCTTTCCCTTGGGAATCTCCACTTTGGATGAATATATCACAGAACTCTTGTCTTAATGTAATATTTCAGAAGAATTTATGCTTTTACCAGGCATGGCTCACTATCTTGAACTACATTCCATAACACTTCAATGAAAAAGATCAAAAGAATTTTAACAAAGCCCTGGAAACTATGTGGTATATGTAGATAGAGAGATATAGATATAGATATATATATGTGTGTGTATATATGTATGTGTATATATATATATATATATATATATATATGTATATGCTAACATGAACATGGTTTCTCCACAGCACCTTTCAATTGATGATTGTTCTACTTTTTCACTATCGTAACTCAACTGTCCCAAAGATCAAATCAATATTCTGTTCCAAAAGAGTAACAGACACTGATCTGAGCCTGGCATTTGTAGTTCGAAGCAGTAATCCTCATTACCCTATAAGACACACGATAGTATCATACATACACACATACACACACATATATGTGTATTTGTATGCATACGTGCATATGTACACATATATACATAATATACATATACATATATCTGTATATATCAGTTATATTTAAAAACATAAGTATGATTGTTTTGACGTATGATGCAATCTACTACATGGTATAACAACAATGCTGCTTACAGCTGCTGTCTAGGTGTAAGGCCAATAACACCAGCACACAGGAGGGCTGCTAGCACAGGCTCTTTGATTTGCTTTTCTAAGGAAAGCAAGTTTAAGGGGTTTACAATATTACTTTAATTAAACATACATATATCATTCACTTAGTTCAGGGGGAAAAGTCAGCACCCTGAACTTCAGAGAAAATACAAACAGAAATTATAAGCAGAAATTTCATAAACAGAGCAAATAACACAAGTCAGCAGACAGGGCTTCTAACTATCTGTCAATAGCAATACATACATAGTTACCAGAGAGAGAGAAAAGCACCAACATCTGGGTTTTCAAAGCCAGGGTCTTCCTTAATGGCTACCCAGGGTCTTGTCTGGCTAAATCACATGAACACTCTTCCAATGCATGAGCCCCAAAGCAAAATGCTAACCTCAGAGTATATATACTGTTTCCACTCAAGAACTCTTGATTCAATCAAAGACTCTTGATTCAAACAAAGGCAAGACTCAATCAAAGTCAATTGATTGCCTTAGTGCCAAGAAGCACTCCAAAAGAAAAAAAAGCAAAACGTCCCACTTTGCTTGCCATTACACATGGTAACTGAACATACCTTTTATAAAATTACATTTTGCTTTAGTTCTCATTATGCTAAGATATCTTCACCAAGGTCTTTTTAAAAATGATAGAAAACAACTTTAAATTGAAAGCCTTTAAACAAATCTCAGTGCCCACAGATTTATTAAAAGTGTGACTGAAGTAATGTATGCCAAGGTATAGCAAAGCAGAAATATCAAGAAGGTACAAAATACTATGGTTCAGGAGCAAATATATGATATTGGTTTTAGTTTTGGCTACAAAAAATTGTCTCGGTAAAATCTAGCTTCTTAAACATGCTCTTAAGATTGTTCAAATATATTTGCTTATATTAATATCTATAAAGTCAATTGATCGATTCAATAATAAACAGGTGACCCAGACCTGTGATTTCAGCAATGTAGGGAGGTCTTGGTAAGGAAATCCCTCTACCAATGCAGACTGGAACTTTCCATCTAATTAATGGTGTTAGAGGCTTTCCTAGACAAGTGTCATCATGTGGGGTGAGGATTAGCTGACTTGTGTAGGGTCATACTCCTGGTATGTGTCAAAGGTTGAACATCATAGCAGGTGTCTCTGACTCTCAGGTCATCGTTATGTCATCTCCAAATTTTCTGAAAACACCTCCAACTTTCCATGCAACTAAGAAGCATTCTTCCTTCTCCGTGAAGTGCACACAGCCATGTAGAGTCTCAATGAGGCTCTGGAGTTCTCTGTAATTGAATGCCAACTGAGGCAGAGAAACATATATCTGCTAGTCAATGGCCTGGAGAATTGTATGCTCATCATTTAAGTGATTGTAACAAAAAGGCATTGAATAGAATCTCAACATGACCCTGAGTACTGCCTACAAACTTTCAGTTTCATCCCTAATCATGAGCTATATTTCCTAAGTAGCTATGTATTTGGGACACAATATTATATGCCAATATAAAATGTCTTCTTTCAGCAGGTGCATTAGTTTGATCTTAGTTACATCAACAAGATTATTATTCATTTCATTCAATACATGTTTACTGGACTGTTATTATATAAATGGCTCTCCTAAGTATTAATAGAATTTTCTTTGAAATGCAAGTGCTTTGAGTTTAGGAAGAAAGATGGGTTATTGAAAGAAGGAAACAAAAAGCAACCCTTAAACGTTGATACAGTATGTAATGAGTACCATAAGAATGATATAGTACACACACACACACACACACACACACACACACACACACACACACAAATTCGGAAAAGGGTTAGAGTGACCAGAGAAGATTTAACGAAGGAGCTTTTAACTGAAAGGAGTACTAAAAGATGGAATTTGTCAGGCAGATAGTAAGGTTTGGAATAGAGGAATAGAGATCAGTGCACTGTGGCTCATAGAAATGGTATTGGAGAGGGGCAGAGGCAAGATGGCAGCTTGAAAACAGGAACTCATTTAAGGTCTCCCCCAAATCCCTCCAAACACCTGTAAAAATGACTCTAAACAAATTCTAGAGCCACAGAACCCATGAAATAACACAGGGAAACAAGTCTCCAGCCCAGATGGCCTGGATGGTCCCTGGGAAGGGTCTATCACACTGCGCTAGTAGCAGAGCACAGCCCAACCTGGGCCATGCCAGGACAGACCAGGCCAGACTAGACTGGGTGGATCAGGACTCAGGGCCCTGAATCACTCAGCTGTGGCAGTTAACAGATTTCTCAACCCTCAAGCACCTAAGACAACAAAGCAGATCAGTGGGAAAACTGCTGGATCCGGGTGAGGGAAGTGAGTGGTCTGGCCCCAGGCCCAGGGTGGTGGAGGAGGCTGCAGATGCTTCTGGAGCCCCAGGCCCACATGCTGCAGGGTATCAAGCAGATGATCACACCGGGAGTGCAGTGATTGCTTGACTGGCACTGAGGCAGGGTTCTCTTGCTTTGTCCTGCTTGGATCCTGACAGAGATCCTGGTTGGCAGTTCTTGGGGGAGGAGGAGCACTGCTGAGGCAGAGCTTTGTGGTGGCTGTGGAGAGGGAATCCTCCTGGTAGTTACATAGCAGAAAGGAGTACCTGCACTCAAGTACCAGAACACAGGCCAGGAGAGCAGCATCACACCACCTCAGAATAAAAGTAGCCCTGAAAACAGTAGAACAAAATCCCTGAAGCGTGGGACAAAGCATTCTCTACTCTACAAGCAGTCATACCCTGACAAAAAGCTCAAAAGCCAAGTAATTGGCTGGCAAAATGAGCAAGCAGTATAAAGGACTCAGACTATAGAATCTTTCTTTGGTGACAAAGAAGATCAAAACATACAGATAGAAGAAGTCAACAAAGTCAAAGATCCTACATCAAAAACCTCCAAGAAAAATATGAATTGGTCTTAGGCCATGGAAGAGCTCAAAAAGGATTTGGAAAATCAAGTAAAAGAAGTAGAGGAAAAATTGAGAAGAGAAATGAGAGTGATGCAAGAAAATCATGAAAAACAAGTCAATGGCTTCCTAAAGGAGAACCAAAAATATACTGAGGAAAATAACAGCTTACAAAATAGACTAACCCAAATGGCAAAAGAGCTCCTAAAAGACAATGAGGAGAAGAATGCCTTGAAAGGCAGAATTAGCCAAATGGAAAAGGAGGCCCAAAAGACCACTGAAGAAAATACTACCTTAAAAATTAGATTGGAGCAAGTGGAGGCTAGTGACTTTTATGAGAAATCAAGATATTATCAAACAGAACCAAAGGAATGAAAAAATGGAAGACAATGTGAAGTATCTCATGGGAAAAACCACTGACCTGTAGAATAGATCCAGGAGAGATAATTTAAAAATTATTGGAAAACCTGAAAGCCATGATCAAAAAAAGAGCCTAGATATCATCTTTCAAGAAATTATCAAGTAGAACTGCCCTGATATTCTAGAGCCAGAGGATAAAATAGAAATTGAAAGAATCCACCAATCGCCTCCTGAAAAAGATCTCAAAGAGAAAACTCCTAGGAATATTGTCGCCAAATTCCAGAGCTCCCAGATCAAGGAGAAAATACTGCAAGCAGCCAGAAAGAAACAATTTGAGTATTGTGGAAACACAATCAGGATAATACAAGATCTTGCAGCTTCTTCATTAAGGGATTGAAGGGCTTGGAATATTATATTCCTGAGGTAAATGGAGGTAGGATTAAAACCAAGAATCACCTACCCAGCAAAACTGAGTATGATACTCACATTATGGACTCAAAATATGGACTTGCAATAAAAGAGGCCTTTTGAGCATTCTTTATGAAAAGAACAGAGGAGAATAGAAAAATTGACTTTCAAGTACAAAAATTAAGAGAAGCATGAAAAGGTAAACAGGAAAGAGAAATCTTAAGGGACTTACTAAAGTTGAACCATTTTGTTTACATTCCTACATTGAATGATGATGTTTGTAATTCATGAGACCTTTCTCAGTATTAGGGCAGTTGAAGGGAATATGCATATATATAGACAGAGGGCACAGGGTGAGTTGAATATGAAGAGACGATATCTAAAAAAAATAAAATTAAGGGGTGAGAAAGGAATACATTGGTAGAAGGATAAAGGCAGAGATATAATGGATTAAATTATCTCACATGAAAGTGGCAAGAAAAAGCAGTTATAATGGAAGAGAAGAGGAGGCAGGTGAATGGGAATCAGTGAATCTTGCTTTCATTGGATTTGACTTAAGGAAGGAATAACATACACACTCAATTGGGTATCATACCCTACAGGAAGGGGTAAGGGGGAAGGGGTAAGAGGGAGGGGGTGATAGAAGGGAGGCAGATTGGGGGAGGAAGTAGTCAAAAGCAAACACTTTTGAAAAAGGATGGGGTCAAGGGAGAAAATTGAATAAAGGGGGACAGGATAGGATGCAGGGAAATATAGTTAGTCATTCACAACATGATTATTATGGAAGTACTTTGGATAATGATGCATGTGTGGCCTATGTTGAATTGCTTGCCTTCTCAAGGAGGGTGGGTGGGGAGGGAAGAAGGGAGAGAATTTGGAACTCAAAGCTCTAAAAATAAATGTTTTAAAAAAGTTGTTTTTAGATGCAACTAGAAAATAAGATATAAAGGCAATGGGGTATAGAATCTATCCTGTCCTACAAGAAAATAAGGGGGAAGGGGATAAAGGTGGTGAGGTGATAGAAGGGAGGGCAGACTGGGGAAAGGGGCCATCAGAATTTATGCCATCTTAGAGTGGGGGGGAGATTAGAAATGGGGAGAAAATTTGTAATGCAAAATCTTGTGAAAATCAATGTTGAAAACTAAAAATATATTTTTTAAAAAGTTGGTAATTGTAAATATATAGTAGATTTTTAAAACTTTTTAATTAAATTAAATTAATTTTTAATTAAAAAAGAAATGGAATTAGAAAAGATACAGAGGTAGGAAGTAAGTTATGATTAAGTAAATACAAGTAGTACAGGTGAGATAAAGAGTGGGGTGGGTATATGTATATATGTATATGCACATATACATAACTTTCTTGCACATACATATAGAGGCACACACACACACACACACACACACATAAAATACTACACACCATTATACAACACACATATGCAGCAGGGAACAAGTTTAGTTGAGGTTTATTTTTTTTTGGCAGGGGGGAAGGTAGGGCAATTGGGGTTAAGTGACTTGCCCAAGTTCACACAGCTAGTGTGTCAAGTGTCTGAGGCCACATTTGAACTCAGGTGCTCCTGACTCCAGGGCCAGTGCTCTATGCACCATGCCACCTAGCTGCCCAAGGGAACAAGTTTAGAATATATGCCAAGATATTTGTATTAAAATTTTGTTAGTCGCAAAAAATGCAGAGATTTTTGTAGTAACAAAGAAAAGTGAGCACTCATCAAATGAGGGATTATGAAAAATTCTGATGTAAAAATGTAATGGAATATCATTGTACCACAAGAAATTATGAACATGAAGAATCTACAGAAACTTGAGAAGACTCACATGAGTCATTGCAAGGTGAAGTTAGCATAACCAGGAAACCAATTTGTAAAATGACCCTGATAGTGCGAAGAAAAATAACACGGAAAGATTTCATCACTCTGATTAATATAGTGAGTGCCTAATTGTGCCTAATGGTGAAACATGCTTCATGCCTCTTGATATACAGGAGGTAGGTCAGCAATTTCAAATGAGGCATACATTTTTGGAACAGGACAACCTCTTGATTTGTTTTGCAAGACTGTAAATTATTTTTCACAAATAAATTTTTCTAAATTTGCGTGTGTGAGAAACAGAGACACACAGAGAGAGTTTGTGTGTGTATTTGTGTCTGAGTGCATGAGAGACAGAAAGACAGAGATAGAGATAGAGACAAAGAAACACAGAGACAGAGAGACAGAGGTGAGTGATTTATTTGTATGTGTGTGTTTGTAGCCAAACATATATACATACACATATATACTTACAGATATATATATATACATATATATAATATACACATACATACACACATACACATGTATACATATATATATATATATATATATATATATATATATAGACACACACACATATACATCACCAAAAAATGATATTTAAAAAGAATAATAAAACACTTTACCAAGACAGAGAATTGAGCCAGCAATTAAGTAACATTATTATTCAAAGGTTTAATATTTTATTGGTGTCCTACTACAGTCTAGTAGAAACAGAATCATTATCTGAATTGATCATTTTGCCTCTTAAAGGGCTTACATGGTATCTGGAAAAATAAAAATCATCTAGGAAAATAAACCAAAAGAAAGACTCTTTTTGGACATAGCCAGTTTGGGAATTTATTTTCTTTAAATATGGTTATTTTTTACAAAGATTTTGTTTTTTCTTTATATTTTTATACATGGGAGGAGAAAAACTATTTTTGTTCATTTGAAAGTTGAATTTTAATTCAATTTTAAAATGAAAATAAATAAAATAGACATGGCTTCGCAGGTTCTTGGGGCACAACAAGACAGCTCACAAAATATCAGTAACCTCCAGACTGAGTGTTTCACCACCATGAGATTCACCACAATACAACATAGCTGGTTGACCAACAGTTTTTCCAAATGGAGATCAAACTGTTTTTTTCTCACCTGGAGCAGGACTACATTCCTACTAAATAGCCTTTCTATGCTATGGATAGTGAACCTGCTTGTGTGAACTGTTAAACTGTGTAGAAATATCTCATTTTATTTAATCTTGATGCTAGTTCAAGATTAGATCAAATCAGGACCAGCCCACAATATATATGGATCATTTTCTTAGCAAAATATAATTTTCATAGACTAAATTAGTGTGGTTGTCATAAATCTAGCTAGGTTCCTCTATCCTTTCAAAACAGCAAAAAGTATGCTAAATTAGACAAAAGAAGACAACAAAAAGGCAATGGAAAATCTTCACAAGGAAAACCTCACACATAGTAAAATGTACCATGATGAAAAAAAAGGTTAGAAAAAATGAGTTCAAAAAACTAATGCAATGAAAAAAATATTAAAAGGTAAATTAAATTGAGGGGAAAACTTCAGAAGAAAAATAACATTTCAGTGACTACACCACAACCCTGAGAAAAAAAAATAGGACTACCATAAGAACCATCAAAGTACCTAAACTCGTTAAAAGAAGTAAAGAAAGAAATTGAAGTTTTGCTATGGAAACCCCATGGGAAAACAAAATATATAAAAGGAAACTAGTTTATGTAGCATGAAAAAGGCAAGGTAATGACTCATTGTTTATTTGCTTACAGGAGGAAAGGACTAGTATCCCTTAGAAGTCACAAATCCTCTTTAGACAACTCAAGCAGAAGTATCTTAGATGAAAGAGATGGAAGGACATTAAATGACAGCATTTCTTGAAATTAGTAAGCCATGGGGAAAGATTGGTCAAATAAAAAGGAATCAGAATGACAGGTGGGGGCTGAGGGGAGAGAACATCATGAATGATACTCGACATAGCTAAGCACAGAGACAGGGAAAATATATCAGTAAAAGTAGAATGAAAGGATTTGGGTTTGGCAAGAAGCCAGGGTGGAAGATTGCCTGTTGTGGTTGTATAAGTAAAACAAGCAAAATTTACCCAGGGTTGATTTTTGAAGTAAAATCCAGTTATTTAAAGCTGGGAGGTGGGAATAGGATAAACTGGAGGTGCAATGCTTCAAGCAAAGCAGGCAGCAAGGCATCTAGTGCTGCTGTCTGCAAATTCAAAAGGGGTTCTTTAACAGAGGTAGCAGATGTTAGCACAGGAGAGAGAGTGCTGGGCTTGGAGTCAGAAAGACCCATGAGTTAAAATCTGGCCTCAGATACTTACTAGCTGTGTGACCCTGGACAAGTCACTTAACCCTGTTTCCCTCAGTTTCCCTATCAGTAAAATGAGCTGGAGAAGGATCCAGTATCTTTGCCAAGAAAACCTGAGTGAGGTCGTGAAGAGCTAGAATGATAACAGTAGCAATGACAACAAGATTCAATGGACAAGAGAAAAAGACAGGAAAAGCCTTAAATCATAAAAGCTGATATAAGAGTAAATGCAGGACTAAAGTAGATTTTTACTGTGTTTCTCATTAATTGAAAAAAAATGATAATCATGATTATGGATAATATAGATACTGTGAAAGCAGACCAAGAGAGTAAGTGTGCTTTAGGACCCATAAGTAATGAAACTATGTCAATATTAAATTTGTGTACAACTGGTGTAATATTGAAGTACTTAAAAGAAAAGTTAACTCAATTAATTCACGACCTCTCCCCCATTCAGACTTCAACAAGCTCCCCTGAATTTAATTACTATCTCTATGCTGAGTGAATCTCAAATCTACTATCCTACTCTAAACTCTCTGCTGACTTCTATTCTTGCATCTCCAACTGCCTTTCAGGCCTTTGGACTTTGATGTCGAGTAGATATCTCAAACTCAACATGCCCAAAACACCATTCTTTATCCCTGTCTCTAAACCCTCCCCTCATCAACCTTCCTTATTACTATAGAGAACAATATCATCCTCCTTTTCCCTCAGGGTCACAATCTAGACGGTCATCACTTACTCTTCACTTTCTTTCACAACCACCCCATCCCCATATCCAAGATGTTGCCAAGACCTGTCAGATTTTCCCTTTGTATCATTGCTGAATAAGTCCCCATCCTTTCTCTGACACTGCTATCACTTTGCTGTACTTTGTCACCACCTCACAGCTGAACAATTGCAATAGCCAGCTGGTGGGTCAGCCTGCCTCACATTTCTCCCTACTATAATCTATCCTCCACTCAATCAATATCAGAGAAAGTTAGAGAGTTGTCCTTATTATAAGAGGAGGGATTAAAATCCAATATTGAACCACTTTGCCATGCGCTCACCTCCAAGAGATTTTAAAAGATATACATACATACACATATATTTAAAATTAAAAAGGTTTTTTAAAGTCAATGCCACTAGAATTAAAACAAAAGAAGGGTTGGGAAAATTCATAAATCCAAAACCTATTCAGAATTGATACAAATCTCTAAGATTAAGATCCATTCTCCAAAGGCTAGGGATATTTCAAAATAAAACAAAAAGGAAAGTTATTATAAGAGAAACCTAAAATACCCAAAACTATTTGGGAAGAAGTCAAAATAATTTCAAATCAGAAAAATGGAAATTAAAATGATGAAATACAGACTGAATTAAATCAGCTAAGACTATAAAATATGAGATACTCTTATGCCAAAGGGGATAAAGGGAAATGAAATCCAAGGAGGAGCAGGACCTAGTCCAAGTCAAGTCAACAAGCTTTTATTAAGTGCCTGCTATATAATACTATGCTAAAATGAGGAATGTAAATAACACCCCCCCAAAAAGAGCAGTTTCTCAGTGCTTTGCAGACAAGAGATCATTCACGTCTTATAATGCATCCCCCTACACACTCAAAACAAACACACAAAACCTTTCAACAAAAAAGGACATAAATGGCAAGGCCCAGAATTCAAGATAAATGTCTTTTTGGGGGGAAAATGGAGGTTCAATTAATCCCACTATATTTTTGACTGAAGATTCACTCAATTGGCCTACAAACGTCACAAACTCTTAAAAAAACTAAGTCCTTTATTGATAATCTTTTTCTTACAATGTCTTAGTTATCTCAATTATGTTTTTTCTTTACTCTTCCAAAGAGTCATCTCATATAACAAATAATATTTTTAGAGATGAAAGTAATCCATCACAACTGATCAACATAATAAAAAAAAATTTAAAAAAGTGTAATCTCTAACATGGGGTAGGGAACCTGAGGCCTCAAGGCCACATGTGGCCTTCTAGGTCCTTGGATGTGGTCTTTTGACTGAGTCCAAGTTTTACGGAACAAATTCTTTTATTAAGGGAATTTGTTCTGTGAAGTTTGGATTCAGTCAAAGGGCCACACTTGAGGACCTAGAGGGCCACATGAGGCCTTGAGGCCACAGGTTCCTCACCCTTGCTCTAGCATCCGTGGACTTCCTACATCTATGGAGAGCTGGGCTGGGAGAGTATCCTCTCACATCTCTTTTTTGCTGTCTTCTTGATCTTTATAATGTCTTACATTTAATTTGTATTTTTTGGTGTGTGGTTGCTCTTGCCATTTACATCATTGTACTAATTGTGCACATTGTTTTCTTGGATCTCCTTACTTCACTCGGCATGAGTTCATATAGACTTTTCCCCTATGCTCCTCTGTGTTCATCATACACTTCATTTTATTTTAACAGCAGAGTAAGATTCAATTACATTCATGTACCACAAATTGTTAAACTTTTCCCCAATGGATGGACATCTACTTTGTCTCTAATACTTACTTGCCATTTTAAAAAGAGTAGAATATATGGGGACTTTCTTTTTATCAATGACTTCCTTGGGGTACATACCGAGTAATGTAATCTCTGTTTCAATGGATAATGACATCTTACTCGCTTTGTTTGTATAATTACAAATTGTTTTCCAAAACGGTTATACCATTTCACTATTCCACTAAAAATATATTAGTATGCCTACCATTCCCTAACCTCTCTAAAACGGATTATTGTCCTTATTTTTTGGCAATTTTTGCCAATTTGTAGGGTGTGCAGTAAAACCCCAGGGTTGTTTTGATTTGTATTTCTCTTTTTGGAACATTTTTCATGTGATTGTAAAAACTGCAATTCTCTTAAGAACTATTTTTTTCATATCCTTTTGACCACTTATCTATCAGGACATGGTATGTTATATCTGTATCTATTCATTCACACATATTTGTGTGTAGTGTATATAAGTATCTGTATACACATGTATGTGCGAGTATATGTATATAGTTCATATATCTTAGATACAAAACTGTTATAAAAAATTTGATGCAAAGGTTATTTTTCCTTCTATTTGACTCCTTTCCTTCTTACTGTAGATAAATTAATTTTGTGCTGAAACTTTTCAATTTTAGCCAATTAAACACACCTATTTTATCTTTGGTAATTACTTCTCTCTTTTGGTTAGTTAGGAATACATAGCTGTTAGAGGTATATGATCTTTTTTTCTCATAATATTTTATAGTATATGCTTTAATATTTAGTTACATAGCCATTTAGAATGTGTTGTGGAGTATGGCATAAAATGTTGGCCTAAACCTAATATTGTCCAGATTGTTTCCAGTTTTCCCAGCAGTATTTGTCAGATAAGGAGTTTCCCCCAATCCCTATGTAGTTTATGTTTTCCACTTTATCAAACATTATTAATTTCTGTTGTTTCTGATCCATCCCTGGCTAGCCTGTTCCACATCTCTCTATTTTTAATCAATACAAGATGGTTTTGGTGATTGCAGCTTTATAGTATCATTTGAGGTCTAGAAGTGCTATTTCCCCTTTATCTCTACTTTTTCCGTCATTTTCTTTGATATTCTAGATCAACTCTTTTTTTGAAATGCATTTTGTTATTCGTTTATTGCATTCTATAAAGAACAAACTTGGTAATTTGATTGT
This sequence comes from Trichosurus vulpecula, assembly GCF_011100635.1. Lineage (NCBI taxonomy): Eukaryota > Metazoa > Chordata > Mammalia > Diprotodontia > Phalangeridae > Trichosurus > Trichosurus vulpecula. The sequence goes on along the minus strand of NC_050576.1, from coordinate 289,479,526 downwards.
TATACTATTAAAAGTGTAAGTCAATTTTAGTAGTGTTGCTGTTTTTATTATATTGGCATGGCCTAGCCATGAGCCCTGAATATTCCTGCACCTATTTAAGATGCTCTTTATTTCCTCAAGCAGCACTTCAAAATTGAATGGAATCAAACCTTTTTATATGTTCCTTGAGACCCTGTTCCCTCTGATGGTGGCTTCCTAATTGGCAGCATCTCAAAGAATCTCAGATTCATCCCATACTGGGAAACTCTATGTTCACCAGACTGGCTTTCTGTCATGGTCCAGGAAACTTCTACAGCTTGTGGAGTCTGAATCTCCATGACACCAGAAAAAGGAAAGAAAAACTGTGTTTCAGGTGTAGCTTCTGTTGTAAGCCTCTTTCCTGTCCTTGGATCTTGGGAGTTCAGCATCACTGCTGATAGTATGGGAGGTGGGGGAAGGGTGCTGAGTTAGTTCAGGATCAGTGAACGTTTTTGAATATTTTTAATTCCGGGTGTCTTTGACCACAGAGACAGCAGAGGCTGTTTGGGGCATCAGAGAAAATATCTAGTCCTCCATCATTTTGCTCTTGTGATCCAGAAATCCAATTTCATGAACTCTTATAAATACTACCCCACACCCTGATATCATAAAATTTCAACCATTTTGTCTTTGATAGAATAGAAGCAGAAATCTTCAAAAGGTTAATCTCTTTACGAAAGCTAAATACACATTTTGTTCATGAATGAAAAGAACAAAATACAAGAGGCTTGGAGTCAAGAATCTGCTCATTATCTTTCCATCTAGCCAGAAAGATAAACCAGGAACTTCCTCAAATATCAAATTTAGACCAGGGCACAAAACGTATTTTTAATTATAAGTAAAAATAGATAGAAGCTGTTGATAACATTTAACAACAAAATAGTTTGAAGGAGAAAATTCAATCAAGGTTTACTTTTCTCTTAAGTAAGCTTCTGATATTTCTGTTCCTTCACCCATGGGTTTCTCTCAGCAAAGCATCTACATTGAATATGCATTTTATGTCATCTATACTCTCACAAGGAGATCTTTAACCTGACTAGGCATCATCCCCCTTCTTTCCTCTAGCTTTTCCTCAGTATGGCTGCTGAATTTTAATCAAAATATAAAAATGAGAAAGTACAAAGGGAATAACAGAAAATCCAAGTCAGAGCTGAGATAGGTGATGACCACTGTATAAGCTTCAGCAGTTGCTAGAAGATGATTTAAAAGGATCTTGTCAAAAAGATGAACTGACTAATTATTACATACATTTGATGGACCTGAAATTGTTTCATTTGGGTCAAGTCTAGTTCCATGACGAACATAAACATGAGTTGTTGTCTTAAGCATTACTACAAAGAGCCCTAAAGGCAGAATACATATTCCATAAGCCACAAAAGGGGGATTTGCAAACTACAAAATTTTTCAACTTCAGAGCAGAGATTTTTTTCCCCCATAGATAGAATAAATATGCATGTGAGGATTGACACTCCAGCCTATCTTCTTGGTACCTGAATAAAAGTATAAACATAGCATCTCAAGAATCTATGAAAAAATGGTAGTTATTCGAAGGTCGGTTTTATCTGCATTGCATATTTTGTTGTCTTTCTAAGTTTAAGGGCCAATAATATAGTCAAGGTAGCACAAGTATATGGATATTTTCAGGCACAAAATGTATATGCAGAAGGGTAAGGAAAAATGCTGGTTTGCATTTATAGTTTCAACTTCTGTCCTCATGGCTGGTTCTTAAATTAAGGCTCATGAATGAATTAGAGATATTATTCTACAAAAGCATATTTTATCATCTTAGTTCTTTATGGTAAAATGCAGATCCTGAGGAATTAAAAGGCATAATACAATTTCACTCACTAAAAAATATAGGTGTTTTTTTCCAGAGGAAATTTAGGAAACCTCTTAGTTATGGATGAGTCATATAACTATTAGTTCATTTAAGTAAGGATCAAAAGCATAAAACAAAACAAAACACTCCACCAAAGCCTTAGAAATAAATGACTAAACAGAAATACATTAGAGTGGTTTAATTTCCTTTTCACCAGTGAAGACAATACCCAATATTTTCTTTTGAAGCATAACATAGATTGAGATGTAATTTAGATGCAACAGAGAAATGGATTTTCTACTGCAATACATATGGTAAATATATGTTATGCCTATTTTAGATGTCATGTGCACATGCTACCATTGACTACAGTAAAATAATGCCATCTTCCACCTACTTCACAGATATATCACTAAAAATAATTAAATTTAATCTTTAAAATTGTAAATGTCTCAGCAGTCCACATGATCTAAATGAAAGGACTTATCATCGTATCTTCCATTTCTTTCGTACCAGGGATGGTTGCTCATTTTTTCAACCTCAGTTCACAAATTTATAGTGATAATAAAACAAACAGAAAAAGTATAAAATTTATATACATTCATTTACATGTCACCTTTCAAATATATTTGAAAACCTAATTTTGTTTTCAAAGTGATTTAAAATCATCTTTCAATGTTTCCATTTCAGAGCATTTATTTTTTCTTCACTAGACCTAGGACTTCATTATCTTAAGGAGCTCCTTTGTCAATACACTTTGGCATCTGATATGTAAGTTAGAGTCTAAGAAATTTATCAGTAACGCTGAGACATTAAGAGACTTGACTTTGGTCACAAGCCACTTATTTGAATGTATTTCTATTTAATTATTTAGTCTCAAGTTTTGTCTTTAAAAAATAGGTGATGAAATAACTATATGATTCTTCTAGAGATATAAAGGCATCTAAGTAATGTAGTAGATGGAACACTAGGACTGGTGTCAGGAAAACTTGAGTTCAAATTTGACTTCATACACTTACTAGTTGTATGACCCTGGGCAAGTGATTTAAACCTCGATTTGCCTTAGTTTCCCCAATGGTAGAATGGGAAAAATAAAAGGACCTATCTCACAGGGTTGTTGAGAGGATCAAATGAGATAATATTTGTAAAAAGCACTTAGTAAAGTGCCTGGTGCTTAGTGTGTGCTATATAAATGCTAATTCTCTCCCCGTCCCTTCCCAGCTAGATGGTGGCACAAGTTTTTCTAGTTACCTATTGTTTCAAACATGTCAGAGGCATTACTTAAACCTAAGACTTCCTGATTCTAAAACCAGATTTCTGTCTACCATCATGCTGCTTTTCAATGTTAAAATCATTTCAATAAATTCCTTACCACAAAATTGAATTTGATGTTTTATAAGATAAACTCATTTAAAAATTAATATTTAGTTATTTTTCTTGAGAAAAATGTATATACTCTAAATTCCTAGAAACAGAATTCAATCCTTTAATCTCATAAAGGATTTCTGGGATGCTGACTAAGGATGGCTTTGGAAATCAATTAATCGCCTTTGATCTCATATGGTATGAATGTGCATCTACATGTGTGCAAATGCTAAGTGAGCATGGAGAAAATAAAGATGGTGAAAATCAGGGATGGAATTACCAAGCATTATACACCAAGGTGTTAGATTGCGTGTCACTTCTTCAGTATATAATGGGTAGAAATGCAGTGCATTTGTGTAAGGGAAATGTAGTAGTCATCCATTTTTTATTTGTATCAGAATAATAATATATTTGTAAGTCATTTGAAAATTATAATGTCATATGGCATGGCAATATAATGCTGCTAATGCAATGTACTTAGTGCCTGTCAAGAATTTCTTTTTTAATGAAAACACAAATGCATGGTTGGCTTGTGTCAAAGAGTGGTTTGGCAGTAGTCCTAAAGATTTATCCAAAATCAATTTGGTTCTGTAATCCAGAAAGAGTCAAACCACAAACCAACTGTCATTCTGAGGCACAACCATGTCAAAAGAGCTCTTTCATAGATAAAAAAGATAGTGAGACTGTGGATTCATGGTGATGGACAGAGATGGAGAAGACTCTATAGTGTCTTTCCCTGCTGTTTTTTGTCATTGGACTAATTCTATAGTTTTTAATTGCCACAATTATTTTCCCAATTGGTTGGCTTGTTGCTGATTACTTCAGAGCTATTAAGTCTTCAACAGATGATATAACCCAACTCTTCCTCAAAAGCACTAAAGTCTGTGCTTATTTGTTGTCAGTACGTACCATGAAACTCATAAAACAAGTTTATTCATGTCAAGTTTTAGATTAAAAACAGATTGTTCCTTTTATGTGCTAACAGAGTGGAAGCAAACTAAAGGCATGCCAATTATCATTGTCTCTGGTTTTTATATTGCATTACCCATCCAAGAGAAATAAGTAACTAGCCCTTCTAGTTTGCTAGTCCTTCACAAGTTTAAAAAATCTGCAATTTTCTGCCTTTCTGCACCTTTGCTAGAATGATTAAAATTTACTGAAAATAAATATCATACATTTTATTTTCTCAACAGAATTCTCTGATATGACAGGAAGTGCTAGAGAGAGGACTCTTCAGGAAAAAAAATAATTATTTACTACTGGCTATTAAAAACAGCTTGAACACGGTAACATTAGCAGGATAGTCAAAACTCACAATGAAACTATATAAATATAAATAATTTGGCACAATAGTATCTTCAGTCAAAAATTAAATAATTTATAAAATAGTAGAAAAATAATTAGGGGTTAGCGAAAGTAAACACTGATGGAAAGCAAAAATAGATATTTTTAAAGACAGGAACATAAGAAAATGACTATTGGTATAACCTGAGAAAAGGCACTGCTTTAAAAATTTATTCATTGGCAATATGAAACATAGGGTACTACTTCTTTGTGACACAATAACATCATTGGACTGAATAAGTTATATACATCTATATTTCTCTAAATATTTAGAAAATACTCCATGTAAAAACAATAGTATTACAAAAATCGTAAAATCTATATAAATATAAAATGTTGCTATTTAGTTCAATATCACAAGTATTCATTTTCTTCCTTTTTTTCCTTTCCATTCTCTTCTTCCTCTTCCTTTTCTTCCTCTTGAATAAACCTTTGATTTTGTTGGTATAGGGAAGTCTTGTCACCCTGATAAAACTTCCTCTATCATTATAGATTAATTGGCAACTTTTCTGCAAATATATAGACTTAGAGTTACCTGAGAAAGTGATCAGTTAAATGATTTGTTCAGGATCACTCAGAATGTTTCACAATCAGTAATTGAAATCAGTCACGTCTTCTTGACTCTGATGCCAACTATTTCTTATATCTAATGCCAACCCTATACCCATTACTTCATAGTGCCTCTCACAACAAATATTTCCTTAGTGTCAGCCCCAGCATTCCCAGCATTGACACTAAAAGATGAGATACTGGGCAGGTTATGTAACATTTTGGGAATTTAGTTTCCATATCTTGTAAAATTGAAGATATTAAACAAAATACTCTCTGAAATCCTTTCCAATACATGGTTTTATGAGTTTCAGCACTGGGCTAGGTAATAAGGAGGGCAGAAGAAGGATAGGAATGATTCATGTTCCAAAGAATATATCATTTCCCAACAGCATTTGATTTTTGTTGTGTGTCTGTATTTGTGTTTGTGTACATGTGCGTGTATATACACATCCCTTTATGTGTTCACATGGTCTATCCCTATTAGAATGTAAGCTACTTGAGGACAGGAACTCTTTCATTTTTATTTTTGTATCCCCAGTGCCTGGTATAGTAAGTGGATAAAAAATGCATGTTGATTGAATCATGACATATATGTATGAAAAAAATAAGTATACTAGATGTTCTATGAGTATGAATGGCACCAACAATATGGTAAGTCACAGAGGGGAGAAGTCAATATGAGAAGGCGCAATGTGAATAACAGGAAAGAAGAAAGTTGTAAAGGGACCAGGACACAAGGTAAAACAATATGAGTGAAGGTATGGAGGGAAAACTCATAAGGGAGTGTCAAAGGAATAGTGATGAGACAGGAAAAAGGAGTTGCACTTCATAGTCGTATGGTAACACAGTAATACAATTCTGAAGGCTAAAATAATGATGGATATCTTATAATATTTAAAAATATGAAAATCTTAATCATTTTATGGCCTCCAAAATATACGTCCTTTATCTGGGACCAGTGTAGGCAATTTCAAAAAGGCTTATCATGGGGTGAACTGCCAAGTGGTGAATGCTTCCAGCACTAGTCACTATCAAAGACCATAAACAAAGGACTAGTAGAAGGAGTAGCCTGTAATGAAATTACAGGTTTGCAAAGTATTGAAGCATCCTTACATAGTACATACTCTGACTTACTTTCCCAACACTAACTTATACTAGTTAGCTGGATTCCCAGAGTGAGGCTGCTACTTGTTCCCTCTGTGTTCCAGAAGTAAATCAAAAGGATTATGAGATATCTTAATATTATCATTCATAATTCCCCAATCCTGTGCATCTCCTAATTATTACCAATTAACATATATTAATCAGACAGATAATTAGCTTTTATCTATCTATCTAGCTATCTAGCTATCCATCTGTCTGTCTGTCTGTCTGTTTATCTATCTGTCTACCTACCTACCTACTTCATCTCTGCCCTCGGATCTATTCTCACTTTCCCATCTGTCAGTTAGACATATCCTCTGTGATGCCCCATGGCCGTATCAACTCAACACGTGAAAAACAGAACTAAGCATCTTTCACCCCAAGTCATTTCCTCTACCAAACTTTCCTATTTCTGTCAAAGGTAGCAGCACCTATATAGTCAGCATAGTTTTCAATCTTGGATTTATCCTCAACTCTTTTTCTCTCTAATCTTTAGATCTAATCAGTTTCCAAGTGTTGTCAATTCTACATCTCTAACACTTTCCTCTGACTCCCAGGGCCATCACCTATTACCCGCACTTTTTCAACATACTCCAAATTGGTCTCCTTGCTTCTAATTTCTCCCCTCTCCAAATTCGTCCACCATGCAACTGCTATATTGATATTCCTAAAACATACTTCTGTCCATATCCACAACTCAACTCAAGAACCTACAACTCAAGAACCTTCACTGACTACCTATCTCTTTTAGAGTAAAATAAGAATTCCTCTTTTAGGCACTTAGAAGCCTTTACAACCTGACTAGATTTCCAGATTGATGTATTATGACTCTCCACAATATGCTTTGGGTATTACCTATTATGCTTCTACAAACTATAAATTGCATCCTCTGTCTTCATGCCAAATGCACAGACCATGACCCATTCCCAAAATGCCCTCTCTCCTTATAGCATCCCCTTGGAATCCTTTACTTTCTTAAAAGCTTCTTTCAGCTACTTTCTCAGTACTTCCCCTGCTTTCACAACTTCCCCCAAGTTATTGCTGCTTTTTCCAACCTCAAATTATTTGGTATTTCTTTTATGAATATTCTGGATTTACCTATGTAAATGGGAATATATGCCTAATAAATTGGAAGCTCCTTGAGGGTTAGGTCAGTTATGTTTAAATGCTTTGTACATATTATATACTTGATAAATGTTTAGTAAATTAAAGTGAAAGGGAGTTAGGATGACTTTCATCTGGAATAGTCAAAGGTAGCTTGGGGTTGGGAGGGGTATAATTTGATATTCTATGGAGGAATGACAAAGGAGAGAAGAAAATCATTCCAAGGCAAGTGGAATGAATTAAGAACTCTTCCGAATCTCATGGTGACACATTAACTTAAGGCCATATTATTTCTTTATATTAATGAAATCCTTTATCTACCCAAACTTCCAACCTTTAGTATCCTTCCTTCCAAAATACTCTTTCACATAGTTGCCAAAGCTACAAAAGGTTGATAACTCCAATTCTTATCCACAAGTTTTCTCTAACTCCCTATTACCTATAGGACTAATTATATTCTGTTTACCTAGGCACTCAAAGTCCTCCACAGACTAACTCTAACCTACATTTTAATTATTCAATATTAAATACACATTTATTGCACACATACTTTGCAAGACATTGGAGAGTTGTTGAGGGTATTAAGATGGATCATAGACTTTGCTTCAAGAAACTTGCCATCACTTCAATCATGATCAGGGTCAAGTACATAAATATGATAACAGGGAAAAGGTCTGATGCACCAGGCTGAGAGAGGAGCTCGGTCCAGGGCAAAACGTGCCAGCACAGACCAAGCCCCAGCAAACCTGGAGCAGGCTTCAGGGGACTGAATCACTGGCAGCTGTGGCAGGTTCCAACTTCTCAGCCAACAAATGCCAAAGAAAACTTGGAAAGTCAGTAGGAAAGATCTATTGGACCTGGGCGAAAGAGGAGCATGGTCCAGCCCAGCCACAGAGTGGTGGCTGCGGGTGACTGCTTCCAGAGCTCTTGGCCATACATAAGGTGGAAGATTAGAGCAGCTCATCAGAGGGGGAATTGCAGGGAACTCTTTGCTGGCACTAAGGCAGGATTCTCCTGCTTTGTCCATGCTTGGATTTGGGTCCCAGTTCTGGATAGTAGTCCTGGGGCAAGGAAGAGCATTGGCATGGCAGAGCTTGTGGCTGTGGTGAAGAGAGAATCCTTCGCACAGTTCCAAGGCAGAAAAGAGTGCTTGTGGTCACTCACACACCAGAGCATAGGACAGGAGAAGAGTAAACACTTCTCCTTTGATCACACTACCCTAGAAGAACTGAAAATTCATAGGTCCCTAGAAGTATCTCTGAAAACAGCTGCACAAAACCCCTGAAGCTTTGGATAGTACACCCTCAACACTGAAAGTGTTGCTCAACTGGAATTAGATCCCTACTTTAACAAAGAGTTAAGAAGTCAAGTAATTGGCTAGGAAAATTAGCAAACAATGGGAAATAACCTCTGATATAGAAAACTATTTTAATGACAAAGAGGATCAAAATATACAACCAGAAGAAGACAACAAAGTCAAAGCTCCTACATGCAAAGCCTCCAAGAAAAATGTGAACTGGTTGTGGGTCATGGAAGAGCTGAAAAAGGATTTTGAAAATCAAGTAAGAGAAGTAGAGGAAAAATTGGAAAGAGAAATAAGAGTGATGCAAGGAGACCCAAAAAATGCTGAGAAAAATAATACCTTAAAAATATACTAAACCAAATGGCAAAAGAAGTCCAAAAAGCCAATGAATAGAAGAATGCCTTAATAAAACAGAATTGGTCAAACGGAAAAGGAGGTCTGAAATCTCACTGAAGAAAATAATTCTTTAAAAAATAGAATGCAGCAAATGGAAACTAAGGAATGTATGAGAAATCAAGAAATTATAAAACAAAAATAAAAGATTAGAAAAAATAGAAGACAATGTGAAATATCAAATTGGAAAAACCAGTGACCTGGAAAACACATCCAGGAGAGATAATTTAAAAACTATTGGACCACCTTAAAGCCAAGATCAAAAAAGAGCCCGGACATCATCTTTTAAGAAATTATCAAAGTACTCTGATATTTTGCAACCAGAAGACAAAATAGAAATTGAAAGAATCCACTAATCACCTCCTGAAAGAGATCCAAAAAGAAAAACTCCTAGGGATATTGTACCTAAATTACAGAGTCACCAGGTCAAAGAGAAAATATTGCAAAGAGCCAGAAAGAAACAATTCAAGTACTGGGGAAACACAACCTGGATAACACAAGATTCAGCAGCTACTACGTGAAGGCATCATACAGAATAGATTGTTTCTACATGTATATGGTAGTCTTCCCTTTATAGAATGTTTGACTAATAATATTAGCTGTTTAACTAAATCAATATAAGAACTACTTAATTTAAAATTAAAAACTATATTAAGTTCTTTTATGTGAAAATTTTATATTAGAATCATGATAGGGTGACTAGGTGGCACAATGAATAGAGTGCTGTGTGTGGAGTCAGGAAGACTCTTCTTCATAAGTTCAAATCTGGTCTCAGATATTTACTGGCTGTGTGACCCTGGACAAGTCACTTAACTCTGTGTGCCTCAGTTTCCTCATCTGTAAAATGAGATGGAGAAGGAAATGGCAAACCACTCCATTATCTTTGCCAAGAACACCCCAAATGGAGTCATGAAGAGTTGGACACAACTGAAACAAGTGAACAACGTTATTTGGGGGGTGGGGCTTAGAATCAGTGCCTATTAATGATTTTTTCTGAGGCCCTCAGCCATTTTGGTTTGGAAGCTAACAGAGACCCCCATAGCCCTTCTTCCTCGGAGGTACATATAAAAGCGATACCGGGATAACACTATTAATTTAACTATGAGAAAGGAAACTCAGGAAAGTTTCCAGAATTTACTGTGGCATGCACGACAAGTACTGTGAGTTTGCTTGGGTAGCAGCTAGCCCTACGCATAAACTCCTTACCTTGGAGGCTCCAAGGCAAACTTCTAAAGCACCATAAAACACACATTTATCTATAATACCCACTTCAGCAATAAACTCACAGGGTCGAGCAACCTCTTTAAAGCTTGGGGTCCCAGGAGTTTCTTCAAGCCAACATAGAATAATTACAGAGAATTATCAGAGCCCTCTGCTATACACAAAACCCACTTCATCCAAACCCTGAGGTTATACTGTAGTTGTGAAGTGGAACTGCAAGAATTGAGATATGAAAGAGACTATCCTAAATCACTTTCCACAGCCTCTTTTTAAATGGTAGTTACGCACCATTTCCTAAAGTGAACCTCCCCACGCCCCAACCCCCACCCCGCCACACACACACATACACACACACACACACACACACACACACACACACACACACACACACACGAAGCCACTAGCACAAGAAATGTCAATATTTGGCAGGGCTTCTTAAACTTTTTCCACTTGTGACCCCTTTGGTACTTCTTAAACTGTGGGTCCCGACACCATGTAGGGTCACTACCCACAGTTTAGGAAGTGCTGACTGGGATATGTTCAAGAGCTTAACTGAAGAGTACCCTCATTATCTCTCTCCAAGCTTGCCTTAATTCCCTCCCACTCATCATACTACATGAACACTTTGCTCCAATTCTCCTAGTCTTTTCATCATGATAACTTCCTTTACGGTGATTTACAACTCTTCCCACCCCACCCTAACATCCAAATGACCCATCAAAAACTTCCCTATTTCTTTTGAGGGCTTCATTATCTTTCCAACCACCCATGTTTTACGACTGGAGAAATCATATATCACTCTTCTTTCTCCTTCATGCCCTGACATAGTCAATCAAGAAAATTAAACTTCTTGACATCAAGGACTATTTTTTTCAGTCAATAAATCAGTCAATAGAGAAGCATGTTTTAAGTACTTTCTGAGTGCCAGACATTGTGCTAAGTGTTGTGGATACAAATAAAGGGGTAAAAAGTGCATAGCCTCAAGAAGGTTACATGTAAATAGGAAAATAGGTGTACACTAGATATGTATAGTAAACGAAGAGACTAGTGGCTATGGGGAACAGGAAAGGCCTCTTGCAAAAGATGGCTTTAATTTTCTCAGGCTGTTTCCCACAGCATATGAATAGGAGAAAAGAAGACAGATGAACCAAAGGAATGTACATTTAGAATTGAAACAGACGTTAGAGACTTTCTAATCCAAACATCGAGCTTACAGTGAGGAACTAAAGGCAAAAGAGGGTAGTGATTGAGCCAGGGTCAGACAGCAAGTGTCTGTGACAAGAGTTGACCCAAGGTCTTCCTGACTGCAAGTTAATTATAACTCTATCTGTTATAACATGTTCAAGGGTAGGCAAGGCAAGGCAGAGTTTAGCAAGGATCAGCACAAGGAGGTAGAGGAAAGAGATTCAGGAGAAGAAGATAGGATAGAACTGAGCTGGTTCACCAAGGGAAGGGAGGTTACTGTGTTCAGTGATGGGTGGATGGGAGGATGGCCTGGGAAATAACTGCAAGAAATGGATGGGGGTCACTGAGGATGAAGAATGGAGTTAGGAGTCATAAGGCAAATGGAACAACAAAGATTATGATCAGACATAAGAAATCCAGAGTTGATGAACATGGAAGTAGAACACTTGTGGGTGAAACAATATCAAGGTTATACCCATCTCTAGGTAGAAGTATAGTGGAGGCATAGAGCAAGGGGTTTGAGTAGATGGAGGAACTAGGAGGTAGTGATTTTTTTTAGCAATCTATATGTTGAAGTCCTCTAGTATGAGGGTAGGATTTAGAGCAAAATATTGTGATTCAGACATTGGATTAATTTGGGAAGGAAGAAGAGTGTTCTGGAGATCACCAGTTAGTAGCCAATGGGAGCTAAGATGGGACAGTAAATTTGGAGAAAAGGTTATTGAGGGGTGGTGCTGAGTTTGTATGTGGTAATGGGGATCAGAAGCATTCTTACTTCTGCACCATGGCCCACTGAGTCCAGAGGTATTTGAGAATATATAGCCAATACCAGAAGAGTTCTCAAAAGAAAAGTATCTTCAGGAAGGAGCCAGGTTTCACTCAGTGCCCCCAAAATGGAAGGAGTGAGAAAGGGAGAGGTTTAAGATGAAAGCTTTGACATTTAAGAAGATAAAATAAAAAGAGTGGATAGAGTTGGAGGACATTGTGAGGTAGATGGGTTGAGGTGGATGACTTGAATTGGAGAAAGGGAGTGGGGCAACGGGAATGGAGGCTGATGTAGTTATACATTGGGATCTGAAGGTTTAGGACCATTGGGATAATGTGAGTATAAAGGGAATTGGTTCATAAGTCTTGCAAATAGTAGGCATTTATAGGATCATGGATTAGAGCTAGGCAAGACCTTAGTTCAGCTCCCTCATTTCGGAGATAAATAAACTGAGGCAGAGAGAGCTGAAGTTTATCTAAGATCACCTAGAAAATAGTACCAGCAGAGTCAAGATTTGAATTAAAGTCCTATGACTCAAATCAATTATATTTCCCATTTTACCACATTTAATCATGTTATCCATTCCACCCTACATTGTGTCTTCCATTGTACAACTTTTTCTCCACTCACAGAGGCACTGTTATGATAGCTAACAGGTGTGCCTACTTCAAGTTACGCTTCTCTGCAATCAATCCTCCATAACCATTCCAAATTCTTAAAATATAAGTCTAGTTATTTCCCTCTCCTGTTCAAAAACAGACAAGCAAAAAGTATTTCTTCTCCTTCTTCTTCTTCTTCTTCTTCTTCTTCTTCTTCTTCTTCTTCTTCTTCTTCTTCTTCTTCTTCTTCTTCTTCTTCTTCTTCTTCTTCTTCTTCTTCTTCTTCTTCTTCTTCTTCTTCTTCTTCTTCTTCTTCTTCTTCTTCACCTTCACATTATTATTCCTTCTAAGACTTTTTTTCCTGGAACTAAAAAAGAAATCCACAATCTGTCTCCCATCTATCTATCTTTTTCAAATTTATTTCATGACATTCCATGTTATAATTCTATGTTCCATTCCAAGTATACTTAGCTATTCCCTAAACTTGATAGCCCATGTCTAATGCCTTAGTGCTGGATGTCCTCTGACCCTGGAACATACTCCGGCATAACATTTAAACTTTCAGCATTGATATCTGCCTTCAAGGCTCAGCTCCAGTGTTTCCTCTTACACAAAACTTCCCTGGATGCCCTTCCCCTTTCTTAATTTACATTACACTTATTTCTGTATGGTACCTTCACTTCTACAACTATATAAGCTCCTTGTGGGCAGAGGTTGCTTCATGATATCTTTATATCTTAGTATGTAGGTCAGTGACTACTTTTTGTTGTTTTAGTAGTTGTTTCTTGGCCTTTGATTTTACCATTATGGGGAAGTTCCTGATGAGGAAATTCCCATTTACCAACACATAGAGGCAAATATTCTGCAACTTATCTTCTTTAGAGATTTGCCTAGGACATTGTAATTCTTCATCTGTAAAGTGACTTGAGCAGGATCACAAAACCATCAGGGAGAGGCCGTGAACCCGGGTCATCCAGGCTCTAAGATTTAACTCTGTGTATACTAATGCGCCATACATATAGTAAGTGCTTAATAAATATCTGTTTAGCTAAATTTTGAGTCCAAGTTAGCTCTGGCATTTACAACTTGAGTTAACTTGGGAATGTCATGAATCTTCTAGCCCATGGTTTCTTGATCTGTAAAATGAGACAATTAGACGAAGGTCACTTCCAACCTTAAATCCTTTAATCTAATGCAGAGCTTCTTAAATTTGAGGAATGAGAACTTTTAGAAAATATTTGGGAGGCAGAGCCAAGATGGCAGATTTAGAGTTAGCCACACAGCTGAACTTTCTCAATATTCCCCTCCAAAGAACTTTAAAATAACTCCTCAAATCAAATTTTGGAGCATAAGAGCAATAAAAAGGTTAGGGTAAGATATTTTTCTAGCCTAAGAAAATTTCAGAGGTTGACAGGAGAGGTCTTTAGTACTGGGGGGAGTCAACCCAGGGCATGTTAGCAGTCTTGGAGATGTCTATGACAGCAGTGACAACAGTGCAGCAGCAGCAGCAGCTCTCAACTCAGAGGTGATTAGGGGGTCAGATGACTGGTCTGAAACAGATTCCAAAGGAACCTTTAAAACTGGCACTGGGTGCAGCAGGAATTGATTGGCAACTCCATCATCCACACATAGTTCTGGGTCTCAGTTTCAGTGTGGACAAGAGCACTTATGGTGGTCACAAGGGAGCAGGGGCCCTGGTAGCAGTTCCAAAGCCAAGAGGATCATCGACAAGGCAGCTGCAGGAGAGCAGAGGACTTGGTCACAATTCCAAGGCAGTTGTGCATATGGCTGCAGGAAAGCAGGGGCCCCGGTCACAGTTCCAGGGCCGAGGTGAGTGCTAACACTTGTGGCTGCAGAGAAGCAGAGTGAAGACCAGAGCACAGGCCAGGAGAGCGGTGATCACAGCTTTCCTCAGATCATACCACCATGGAAACACCAACAACTTGCCGACCCCCAGAACTAGCTCTGAAAATAGTAGCACAGAAAATGCTGAAGCTTGAAACAGTGACTTTCTATTCTCAAATGAGCAGAGTCCAAATTAATATAAAATTCAAAATCAAGAAAAAGCCTAGAATAATTGAGTGAACAACAACAAAAAAGAACTTGAACATAAAAAAAGTTGTTATGGTGGCAGGGAACCAAGACATAAACTCAGAAGAATACAACATTGTGAAAAGTTAAAAACAAAGCATCAAAGAAAAAAATGCAGTCAAAAGAATTCATGGAAGAGTTAAAGAAATAAATGAATTGTAGAGGAAAAATTGTGAAAAGAAAGGGTTGCAAGAAAACAATGAAAAAATAACATCTTAAAAAAAGAATGGTTCTAATGACAAAAGAGACACAAAATTCACTGAAGAAAAGAACTAGTTTAAAATCAGAATAGGCCAAATGGAAAAAAAAGAGATACAAAATTTCACTAAAATAAATAATTCCTTAAAAATTAGAATTGAGCGAGTAGAAGCTAATAGATTTATAAGACATTAAAAAATAAAACAAAACATTCTCTAATGGAATAAATCCCCAGATCGTTTAAAAAAATAAAACAAAGTCTAAAGAATAAAAAAGAAGAAAATGTGAAATATCCCATTGAAAAAAAGACTAAACTGCAGATTAAGGAAAAATGATATAAGAATTATTGAACTACCTCGATGCCATGGTCAAAAAAGAGCTGAGACATCATATTTCAATAAATTACCAGGGAAAAAATGTTCCAATATCTCAGATTTAGAGGGTCAAATAGAAATTGGAAGAATCCACTGATTATCACCTGAAAGAGATCCTGAAATGAAAATTCCCAGGAATATTGTAAACAAATTACAGAGGTCAAGGAGAAAATACTTCAAACAGCTAGAATGAAGCACTTCTTATATTATGGAGCCATAGCCAGGATCACGCAAGATTCAGAGGCTTCCATGTTAAACAAGCAGAGGGATTGGAAAATGATATTCCCAAAGGCAAGGAAGTTAGAATTACACCCAAGAATAACCTACCCAGCAAAAATAAGTATAACCTTTCAGGCGAAAAATGGAAATTTAATGAAATAAAGGACCTTCAAGCACTCCTGATGAAAAAACCAGAGCTGAATAGAAAATTTGACATTCAAACATGTGACTCAAGAGAAGTATATGAAGGGAAATATAATGAGTAATCGTAAGGGACTCAATAAAGTCAAACTGTTTACAACCCTATCTGGGAAGATGACAAACATAACTCAAAATTTTTATCATTAGTAGGGGAATTAGAAGGAATCTACATAGACAGAGGCATGGATGTGAGTCAATTATGTTGGGATAATCTCTAAAAAAGATGAATGAGTGAAAAAGAGGGATGCATGGTGAGAAGGGGAGAGGGAGAGGTAACAGGGAAATTTTTCTCACATAAAAGAGGTATAGAAGGAGGAACTTTTATATTGGAAGGGAAAGATTGGGATGGGGTAGTGGGCAATGCTTGAATCTCTCTCTGCTTGGAATTGGTTCAAAGAGGAAAAGGGACACACACACACACACACACACACACACACACACACATGCACTCTCAGTTGGAAATAGAGATCTATTTTATTCAATAGGGAAATAGAAGGGCAATATAAGAGATGGAGGGAAGAGATGCTAAAAGGGAAGGCAGATTACAGGAGGCAGTAAAATCAGAAACAAAACATACATTTAGGAGGGATACAAGACAGAGAGAAGGATAAACAGAAGAAATGAGTATGGAAGGAAATACATAGTCAGTAATCATAACTGAATGTGAGTGGCATGAGCTCATCCATAAAACAGAAGTGGATAGCAGAATGGATTAGAAACCAGAATCTGGAGATGTGTTGTTTATACTGTTTGTTGTTGCTACTGTTGTTCATCCTTCATTCTCAAAGAGGACCAATGACATCAAGAGGGTATGATTTCTTGTTGTTTATAAGAGACCCCCTGGAGACAGAAATACACACAGCTTTTAAAAAAAGGGGGTGGGGTTAGGACAGAATCTGATATGCTTTAGCTTAGGTAAAAAAGGGCAGATGTAGCAATCATGATCCCAGTCAAAGCAAAAGCAAAATTAGACCTAATTAAAAGTGACAAGCAGGTAAACTACATTTTGCTAAAAAGTACCACAGATAAGAAGTAATAAAAAAAGGGCAAATTTCTCTGATAAGGGCCTCATTTCTCAAGTATAAAGGGAAGTGAATTAAATTTATAAAAAATAGGAGCCATTCCCAAACTGTTAAATACTCAAAGACTATGAACAATTGGTTTTCAGAAAAAAATCGAATCTATTTATAGTGATATTTTTAAAAAATGTTTTAAATCACTATTGATTAGAGAAATGCAAAGTAAAACAACTGATACCACCTCACACCTAACAGAAATGACAAATGCTGGAGTGGATGAAGGAAAATATGTTGACTAATGAACTATTTGTGGAGTTGTGAACTGGTCCAATCATTTCAGAGATTAATTTTGAACTATGATCAAAGAGCTATAAAATTGTGTATAACCTTTGACCTAGCAATATCACTACCTATTAAGTGTATACACCCAAAGAGATCAAAGAACAAGGAAAATTACCTCTATGGATAAAAATATTTATAGCAATTTTTGTGCTGGCAAATATTTGGAAATTGAGGGGATACTCATCAACCGGGGAATGTTGGAACACGGTGTGGGTTATGATTATAAAGAAGTACTATTATGCTATAATAAATGACAAAGCTGCTCGTTTCAGGGGGAAAAACAAACATGGCAAGACATATGAAGTGATGCAAGGTGAAGTGAGAAGAACTGGGAGATCACTGTGCACAGTAACGGCAATGTTGTGATGATCATTAACTATGAACAGCTTGGCTGCTCTGAACAATATAATGATCCAAGGCAATTCAAAAGGAACCATGATAAAAGAAAATGTTACCTACCTCCAGAAAGAGAACTGATGTACTTTGAATGTGAATTGAAGTATAATGTTCTCAATTAATTTATTTTTGTGTTTTTAAGTGAAATGCCTTATATGGAAATGTGTTTTGTATGCTTTCACATGTATAAATGATACCATTTTTTTACCTCCCCCAGGAGAGGGTGAAGAGGGAGGGAGAGAATTTCAAATTCAAAATTTAAAAAGAAAAAGTGTTAAAAAAATAAATTTAAAAAACCATAAACTTTCAGACAGTGACCTGACATTATGATAGTTTGTCTAGCCCAACAGTTCTCAAAGTGTGGTTCATAGACTCCTGGGGATCCTGAAACTATTTCAAGGGACATGTGAGCTTAAAACAGTTTTTATAATAATATTAAAACATGATTTGCCTGTACAAATGCACTACCTTTTTTCAACTATGCATCTGTATGGGGTTAGATTTTCTTCATACACTTTGACCAAAACAATATATCTCAAAAAATTGATTGTACAAGCAAGTGTGATCCAATTTGTCATTAAAGAGATTTGCAAAAAAAAAATATCTAAAACAATGCCACTCTCCTAATTTGTTTTTGTTTTGGAAGGTATAGTTTTTTTTTATTTAAAGTGTTCTTTATGTTAACATATTTTGATAACTATTTCAATATAATTGGTTTTCTTTTTAATCTTATAAATCATATCTTATGGGGGCGGAGCCAAGATGGCAGCTGGTAAGCAGGGACTAGAGTGAGCTCCATTACCAAGTCCCTCCAAAAACCTATAAAAAATGGCTCTGAACCAATTCTAGAACGGCAGAACCTACAGAACAGCAGAAGGAAGCAGGGCTCCAGCACAGGACAGCTTGAATGGTCTCTGGGTGAGGTCTATTCCACACGGAGCTGGGAGCTGGGAGTTGGGAACAGAGTGGAGCAGAGCACAGCCTGAGCGGCGTGGATCATCCAGACCAGAAGCCGGGCGGATGGGGCCCCTAGCGCCCTAAATATGTGAGCTGCGGCAGTTACCAGACTCCTAAACCCACAAACACCAAAGACTGCAGAGAAGGTTAGTGGGAAAAGCTGCGGGAGTGGAAGGAGTTCGCAGTTCGGCTTTCAGCCCCAGGGTCAGCGGAGGTGGGGCAGCTACAGCTGTTGTTACTTCCGGCTCCAGGCCCACCTGCTGGGAGAAATTAAGTGGCGGATCAGAGCAGGGGTGCACAGCCTGCCGAAGATCTAAGCCCAGTCCGGGTTGGGGGTTCTTGGGGAAGGAGCAGTGCGGGTCTGACAGAGTTGGCACCTCCCCCCCAAAAGTAGAACATAGAACTTGTTAGTCTATAAGCAGTCATACCCCACTGAAAAACTCAAGGGTCAAGTTAGTTGGTTGGGAATATGGCCAGGCAGCGAAAACGCACCCAGATTCAGTCTCAGACTTTGGATTCTTTCTTTGGTGACAAAGAAGACCAAAACATACAGCCTAAAGAAGACAACAAAGTCATAGAGCCTACAACAAAAGCCTCCAAGAAAAACATGAACTGGCCCCAGGCCATACAAGAACTCAAAAAGGATTTGGAAAAGCAAGTTAGAGAAGCAGAGGAAAAATTGGGAAGAGAAATGTGAAGGATGTGAGAAAACCATGAAAAACAAGTCAATGACTTGCTAAAGGAGACCCAAAAAATACTGAAAAATACACTGAAGAAAACAACACCTTAAAAAACAGACTAACTCAAATGGCAAAAGAGCTCCAAAAAGCCAATGAGGAGAAGAATGCCTTGAAAGGCAGAATTAGCCAAATGGAAAAGGAGGTCCAAAAGACCACTGAAGAAAATACTACCTTAAAAATTAGATTGGAGCAAGTGGAAGCTAGTGACTTTATGAGAAATCAGGATATTATAAAACAGAACCAAAGGAATGAAAAAATGGAAGACAATGTGAAATATCTCCTTGGAAAAACCACTGACCTGGAAAATAGATCCAGGAGAGATAATTTAAAAATTATTGGACTACCTGAAAGCCATGATCAAAAAAAGAGCCTAGATACCATCTTTCAAGAAATTATCAAGGAGAACTGCCTTGATATTCTAGAGCCACAGGGCAAAATAGAAATTGAAAGAATCCATCGATCGCCTCCTCAAATAGATCCCAAAAAGAAATCTCCTAGGAATATTGTTGCCAAATTCCAGAGCTCCCAGATCAAGGAGAAAATACTGCAAGCAGCCAGAAAGAAACAATTTGAGTATTGTGGAAACCCAATCAGAATAACCCAAGATCTGGCAGCTTCTACATTAAGAGATCGAAGGGCTTGGAATGAGATATTCTGAAGGTCAATGGAGCTAGGATTAAAACCTAGAATCACCTACCCAGCAAAACTGAGTATCATGTTCCAAGGCAAAATATGGCTTTTCAATAAAATAGAGGACTTTCAAGCTTTCTCAGTGAAAAGACCAGAACTGAATAGAAAATTTGACTTTCAAACACAAGAATCAAGAGAAGCATGAAAAGGTAATCAAGAAATGGAAATTGCAAGGGACTTACTAAAGTTGAACTGTTTTGTTTACATTCTTACATGGAAAGATGATGTGTATGATTCATGAGACCTCAGTATTAGGGTAGTTGAAGGGAATATGCATATATATATATATATATATATATATATATATATATATGTGAATGTGTATGTATGTATATATCTATGTGTATATGTATGTATGTGTATATATATGTGTTTATATATATATATATATATATATATATATATATATATATATGTAAAAGAGAGAGAGCAGACACAGGGTGAGTTGAAGATGAAGGGAAGATATCTAAAAGAAATAAAATGAAATTAAGGGATGAAAGAGCAACATACTGAGAGAGGGAGATAGGGAGAGATAGAATGGGGTGGATTATCTCACATAAAGGTGGCAAGAGGAAGCAGTTCTGTGGGAGGAGGGGAGAGGGCAGGTGAGGGGGGAATGAGTGAACCTTGCTCTCATCAGAATTGGCCTGAGAGGGAATATCATACATACTCAATTGGGTATCTTACCCCACAAGAAAGAAGAGGGAGGAAGATAAAAAAAATAAAAGGGGGGGATGATGGAGGGGAGGGCAGATGGGGGTGGAGGTAATCAAAACAAACACTTTGGAAAGAGGACAGGGTCAAGGGAGAAAATTCAATAAAGCGGATGGGTTGAAAAGGAGCAAAATGTAGTTAGCCTTTCACAACATGAGTATTGTGGAAGGGTTATACATAATGATACATGTGTGGCCTAGGTTGAATTGCTCGACTTCTTGGTGAGGGTGGGTGGGAAGGGAAGAGGGGAGAGAATTTGGAACTCAAAGATTTAAAATCAGATGTTCAAAAAAAAACTTATTGCATGCAACTAAAAAATAAGATACACAGGCAATGGGGCGTAAAAATTTATCTTGCCCTACAAGAAAGGAAGGGAAAAGGGGATGAGAGGGGAGGGGGGTGATAGAGTGGAGGGCTGACTGGGGAACAGGGCAACCAGAATATAAGCCATCTTGGAGTGGGGGGGAGGGTAGAAATGGGGAGAAAATTTGTAATTCAAACTGTTGTGAAAATCAATGCTTAAAACCAAATATGTTAAATAAATAAATTTAAATCATATCTTATACATTTAAAAATATTCTAAGAAGAGTCTAGAGGCTTCTCTAGGGTGCCAAAGGTACTCATGATATTTAAATATAGTTCAGAATGCTTGATTGAATAGGAACAGAGTAAAGAACAAATGAGAACTATATAGAAGGAAGACACGCAAGGAATTTAGTGACTGGTTAGCTATAGAGAATGAAAAAAAGAGTTAACAGATGGGAGTATAAGAAATTTGAGCCTATATGACTAGAATAGTAGTAATACTGATATCATCATGGAAAGGTGATTTTCCCCCTTGGGGCTATGATGGATAGTAAGAGGCATATTTATTATCTTTTGGATATTTTGAGCTTTAATCAATGTTGAAGTATCCAAAGTGACAGTGTCCAGGGGGGAAGAGATAAAGGCCTGAAACTTAGGAGAAGTGTCTGGATTGGAGAACTGATAGTCATCAGAATGAAGATAACAGTTGAAGTTTTAAGAATGTGCTAGGCTGATAGAAGACCTACCGTTCAGATGCTTTGCAACAGAATTAAATGAGGCAAGATTCTTGCCAGAGATATAGTGATAAGTTCTTGAGACTGATTTTCAGTGGCAAGATAGAGAATAAATAACACTAGACAGTGACAAGGACAACTTTCCACTCAGTTAGATTACATTTTAATCTTTATTACAAAAGAGTGGGTATTTTGGAAGTTCTAAAAATTTAATTATGAATAGTGATGTTTATGCTTCTAAAAGTACATTTCTGTGATCATGACTTTTGCCAAATATTTAACTGGCCTCGGCCATTCTATAAACTTTTATTAAGCTCTTCCTATGTATCAGCCACTATACTAAGTACTAGGGATATAAAGAAAGGCAAAAGATAGTCCCTGCTTCCTAGGAGGGCCATGCTAGGAGGGGAAAGTTACGTTGGCCCTAATCACACCAGTTTCTCTTACTTCCTTCCAAACCTTTAAATAGAAAACACAAACACACACACAAACACACACACACACACACACCCCAAAACTTTGGATGCCTCTCTATATGAGAACACGCTTAGACTCCAGGTTTGTCTCAAAGAGATGGAAAATGATCCTTTCAAAGCTTAAGAGGACATATATACATTCCTTTTAGACTGTCAAGACCATACTACAGAGGAGAGAAGAATGCTTACTATGTGTTAAGTGTTTTTTTCTTTGTGTGGACCTATGAGTTAGGAAACTAGCTTTACCAATCCAGAAAAATAATTTCTCTGCAATATCGTTTTAAAAAACTTCCTGGAGAAAAAAAGAGAGGTTAAGTGACTTAAGAAAGTCATAGAACTATTGTGTCATAGGCAAAACTTGAATGGAACTTCATCCTAACTCAAAGACCAGTCTTCATTTTGAAAACCCCGATATTGAAGGGGCATTCCAAAATAAAGAAATATGGGGAGGGACCCCTGATTCAGAAGGGAGTTGGAGACCTTGAAGGGTCACAAGGGGGAACACTACAGCTTCTCTTTTCCAGAATTTTTGACTTCTGGATCTTCAAATAGCTGGTATTCATAGGGAACCCCTGCCCCCAATCCTCTACCTTGAAAAAGACCAATTGCCATTTATATTGATTTTGAAGACTTCAGTACCCCCAATGAAGAACTCAATCTCAATGCAGGTTTATTTTTCTTTCACAGTGATGTCCAGCTCCAAGTGGGTGGACTCGAAGCCATAGGGTTCACATTACTATAGCACAATGCTAACCCTACTGCTTGGCAGGGCCTCCTCAGTAGACTTAGTAGCTCAACCCTAGGTTCCTGTCTATGGCTCTGCTGTATTTATGTTCTGGCCTGAGCCTAGTCAGATAGGCACATGGACTGGGGGGACCTGGAGCCTGCAGATCTGCCCCAGTTTCAGTTGTTGTTTGTAGATGTTTTCATGTTGCTGTCTTCTTCTGAGTTTGAGTCTTGATCTCCTCTGCTACCATGGTAGATTTTTATGGTCAGGTTCTTTTGTTGTTGCTGTTGTTTGCTAATTTTCCATCATATTTCTTGACTTCACACTTTGTGTTAAAATCAGGCTCTGCTCACCTAGTGTGGGGAAGTCCTGTGCAAAGCTTCAGACTTTTTTGCAATGCTCTTTTCAGAGGTCATTTCATTTCTGGTTATTTGCATATTTTTGGTGCTTCTAAGTGGTATGACCCAGGAAGAGGTGTTGTCACTGCTTTTCTACTCTGATCTTTATCCCTGTTCCCCTTCGACCATAAGCAATAGCATTCCCTTTGGCCCTGGAACTACAGCCAGATCCTGTTACAGCAGGAGTTCTTACACTTTTTTTTAACATGGGCTCCATTGGCAGTCTGGTAAAACCTATGTCACTCTTTTAGAATAATGTTCTTAAGTGCATAAAACAAAATATATAAGATTACAAAGGGAATCAATTATATTGAAATATATTTATGTGTGTGCTAACCGACCCCAAGTTTAAGGACTCCTGTCCTACCAACCAGAGGAATTCAAGATTTTTCTTATTGACAGGTAGTACAGTATAGTAAAAAGTTCATGGGTTTTAAATACAAAAGCTTGGTTTCAATTCTCAGCTCTGCTATCCATGAGCAATTAACGTCATCTTTTCCTAAGCTTTAGTTTCCTCCTCTGTACAATGAGAGACTTGGACTAATGGTTTCTAAAGTCCCATTGAGCACTAAGTCCTATGAATGTCTTAATTTTATAATTACATGGAAGCCTTCTAATAAACTTTTATGCTTTTTATAAACTTTACTCAAGAATTGTATAAGTATTCAGCTTAATGTTTATCAAATAGTTAAAATGTATGCTAAGCCTTGGCAAAAATAAAATGACAATAATAGTATTGGCGATTATGATTGACATTTACATGATGCTTAGCATATATCATCTCATTTGAACCTCACAACAACTTTGAGAAGTTATGGTTTTCATTT
Source organism: Trichosurus vulpecula (assembly GCF_011100635.1). Lineage (NCBI taxonomy): Eukaryota > Metazoa > Chordata > Mammalia > Diprotodontia > Phalangeridae > Trichosurus > Trichosurus vulpecula. Next base: position 289,455,305 of record NC_050576.1, on the reverse strand, counting down.
CACGGATGAGAAAATTGAGCCTCAGAAAGATATGTCCACTGTCACCTAGCTAGAGTTAGAGAAGAACTTTGAATCCAAGTCTTTCTAACACTAAGTTCAACCCTTTGCATACAAATATGTAATGATACAATTCCTCTCGTGTAGCTCACAATCAAATCTGGATTGAGTGAAGAAGAGATGAGATACAAACAAAAATAATCTTAAAGCAAAATACAAGGTAAAAGATACTGACAAATTGTTGACTCTCTTTAGTTCTTTTACTGTGGATTTATCTTTAAAACCCCCAACTACTGATACTTTTAGTCTTCTAGAATGTGTCCCTAATTGTCAGTTATTGATAAAATTAAACTATAACTTCTACCTTTGCCCTATCTTGGCATTGAGTTGAGAGCCTGACCTCTCAGAAACTGTGACCTTTGTTACTACTAATACTCTCTCCTCTAGATTAAGTTCTTGCATAGTCTAATGCAAAGTTCATTGGTGAAACTCCTCAGTTTTCTGCTCCATTGGTAGAGCTCAGTCAACAGATGAGACACGATCTAGGACCTATGGATGTTGGACACCACTTAAGGCTACTGATAAATCTCACATCTGGGGCCCTTTCTTACATTAATTGGTACTATAGATAATTTTTTAACACCAAGTACAAACAAAAATGGAAGGTCACACAGTATCAACATTTTCCCAGCCCCTCAGCTGGCAATAATCAAGTGGGGTCATATCACCATAGTGTTGATGGAACTATCACTATGATAGTGATTGACTTGTCATGTTTCAAGTTCCTTTCATTGTATAGTAAGAAGAAAATAATAGAGACTTAAGTGGCAGATAATTACCTAAAATAAATTTTTTAAATGTTCAGTTCAAAAAGATGACTAGAGAACACTTTGAATTTATGCTAAAATGCATTTCTTTTATTTTGTAAGAAAGAATCAGTTATTATTAAAATAATTAGGGTAGATGTATCCTCCCAATTTCAGGATCTCTCAATTCTCTGGAGAATTTTCCACTCAAGGCTAACAGATAATTTTGCCTTCAAACTTCTCTGGAGGTAAATGAATTATTTTTCAGTTGGTTAAAATACAACCAAATTCTCTTGAGATCTAATGAAGTCTTATGAGAATTTTTGAGATGTAAATCACAATGCATGCCTCTGTCACCTGCAGGCAAAGACTAATTGTTTTCTCCCAAGTCTCTATATGGAAGTAGTGAGTATTCCAACTTTATTGAATCACTAGACAATAGAATAAATGGATTATTCGAAGAAAAATGGTTAAAGCAATACCATCTCTTTGTTTTTACATGTTAACATGTTTTTACATGATTTTATGACTTTGAAATCACAAATGCCTTTGAGATGTTATTGTAATGTCAAGCTGTGGTTCCTAGTGTTTTTTTTCACATGCTTCTATCTCCCTAAATAATAGAAATATAAGAGATTCCAAGTGCAGTGAAATCCCTGGCCTAGAATATCATTTCAGTGTTTACATGGACTATGTTCAATCTTGGGAGCTACTCAATAAAATATTTCTCCTTGACTCATGTCCCCACATAGGCCTATTTTAGATAATGCCATAATCTGATTTGTTTTTTTCTCCTTGAATCACAAGGCTCCTCTGTGAACATCTGGATTTAGAAAGAAATCCTCAACTCTTATGCAAGCACTCAAATGTCATATATTGGAAAGGTATTATTTTACCTGAGAAAATATCTAAAGAAATACTACTCAAAGTCATTAACAGTTAAAAAATTTTTTTCATTCTATGTCAAGCTGTACATTCCTCAGGACATTTTAGTTTTTTAGACATAGTACTACCGACCCTGTCCTTGAGGCACCCCATACAAGAGGAAACTATTTATTGCTAGAGAATCAAACAACTCTCTCTCACCCCCAGTGAGATTCATCTCTCCCAGAGACCAATATATTTCTCCAGACTTGTGGTATGGTTGTAGAGTAGAAAGAGTTGAGTAGTCTGGTCCTCAACTAAGCCACACAGACCCTATGGTGCAGAATTCTTTGATCACTCAGTTGCTCTCATTCCATTACTACTGGCTACTATTTAGCAAATTCTGGACTAGCCCAGGATTTACTTGCCACCAACTACTTCCTTTATCCACAAGATATCCAAGATATCTTGTTCCCTAACACCATGGTTCCCTAGAAAAACTGAGAGGCTACACAGGCTTCCCATTAGGGAAATCAATTTGTTGAATTTGCTGTCAATCAACATCAAAGTGGTCAAGGGGCCAAGGGAATTCTTTGGGTCAAGCAAGTTCATACTTCTTCAAAGAACTTACCTTGTCAAAGGAATTTCTCATGTGAGAAAAGGAAAAATATTAATATCAAAACAAAATCTCCTTTAGTGAATGAGGACTTTCATACCTTATTCAAATCTGACTTTACATAAAGAATTCTGAAAGATAGTATTGGTATTATCAGCTATGCAAGAAAAAAAAGAGCCACTGTCATAACATCTTCTGATAGCTTCATGAAACTGTGTTTGTGCAGCTGTTAACTGGTAATAAAGGCTAGGAGCAATGAGTGGAGAAGGGGTAACATATTGCAACATAGCTATGTTAACTTTACTATAAAGAATGGTACAAACTTTATCATTAATTTAACTTTTGTTTCATAATTCTGTTTATTATCAAGGTATTTAATACGCCTGCATTTAGTGCATTTTATGACGTGCTAAGGTAGAATTTTGTGTTATGTAGACCAGGGGTGTCCAAAATGTGGCCACAGTGTAATTTATGTAGCCCTCCTACAAGCATAGAAATTTGCATAAATGCTTTAGTAAAGGAAGCCGAGGTACCACAGAGCTCTCACTAAAATGGCAAATCAAAATATATTGTCTATTGCTTCAATAAAAACCTAAGGTTGAACAGTCCTGATATAGACTAAGTGAAGTGAGTGGAAAGAGGAAACTCTGCGTTTTGTAAAAATTAATTTATGTAGAGGTCTATGCAACTGTCCACTTATGTAAGGTAAGAAATGTCTGAATTGGGAGTTATCCACGTTAGAAAAGTATTTATGTCCATCGGAGCAATAAGTACCCAAAACCATAAGAGGATATACTCACTGCAACTGTAACACATAATATTATTTCCGAGTACTTTAATAATGACTATTCAGTACTAAATGTAGTACATTTTTAAGATTGCAACATTAAATAGGAAATATATTAATACTTGAGTTATTTCAATTATTTTGCTAATAATCCATTGACATGAGCAGTTTTCCCTCTGACCTTGTGGCAGTGCTTTATAAACCTCAAAGCTTTATATAGTCTAATTAGGATAAGAATGCTATTTCTTTTCTGCTGAGACATGACTTATCATCATGACTGTGTAATGCTCTGGTACTTTCTGACTCAGTGGCATAATTGATATACTATCATAAAATCCACATTCCATGAGCATTTCAAAAGTGTATTTTTAAACTAAAATCTCATTCTCTTTTCCTTCAGTCTCAGAATTGTTTCTTAATAATATACATTGTTTTGACATCAGTATAAGAGCTAAAAACAATAGAGTGACAAGATCTATAGACAGTTTACTGCCCACACTGAATTGAAGGCCAACTTGTAAGGATTTTATGAATATAAATTACTATAAAATCTGTATTCTAATATTATCCGGTGATATATTGTTAGAGAAGATTAAAAATCACCATCTTTTGTTATCATAAATACATAGACATGCCATATCTCAAGGGCATAGGATGTTATGACTTAGAAGAAAGTTTCCCTCCAAAGCCTTCTACCTAAGAAATGCCTGAAATTGAAGGGATACCTTCTTCAATTGGAACAACTAATTTTGATTTTAAAAAGGTTCTATGTACAGAAGGACAAAAATTGTTAGATGCCCCGAATTTACTCATTCTGCTCTGTGAGGATAATACTAGGAAAATCCAAGCCTGACCAAAAGGATGGCTACACCCATAGCTAAGGCCCAATGAGAGCTCTGAGACATTGCTGTTCTTTAGGCACCTACAGATGCTCTACTCAAGGGGTGGGGAACCTGCAGCCTCAATGTCACATGTGGCCCTCTAGGTCTTAAAGGGTCCTTCAGTTCTGTGAAGTTTGGATTTAGTCAAAGGGCTGCACATGAGGACCTAGAGGGCCATGAGGCTGCAGGTTCCCCACCCCAGTGCACTGCCAGGCTTGGAAGCTTTCCAGAGTATTGGAAAGATCCCTTTAGTTACTAGTATTTCTATTGCTTCACAGTCAGCCCTGAGTCCTTATCAACAGCAATAACTTATCATTCTATATCTCAGAGTTGGACCAATGTTTAGGTGAAATAAGTAGCTGTCTATAAGGTATGAATTGAGGGGTACCCAAAGTTCTGTTTACAAAACAGTTCTTTCTTCATTCTCTGCCAGAGTAATTCAGTCTTTCTTTGAAACTAATTTGAGTTAATAAATATTTATTGAGTTCTTACTATACTCAAGTTCCTAACCCTGGGTACTATTCAAATTAATTTAAGAAACATTTATTAAGTACCTACTATGTGTAAGGAACTAAGCGTGGCCCTTAAAAAGATACAAAGTTTAAGTAACACACAGCTGCTGCCCTGATGAAGCCTGATGTAGGACACAACCCACATATAGGCCGCTTCTTGCTAAAGGCAACTGGTAAGTCACAGCTTCTCTGGGCTATTGTTTCTTCAATTGTAAAATGAGGGAGATTGCTTTAGATGAGTCCTAACATTTTTCATAGTTCTAAAGCTATGTTCTTATAATTCCCCCAGTTAATAGATATTATACATGATTTAGTATACAATATAATATATAATATATGCATTATATATTCATAAATATACGTATTAAATATATAGTATGCATATATATACACATAGGCACATGTATGGTTGTGTGTGTTTGTGTACACACTTGCTAAATGCACCATAGAAGCATGAAACAAAACACTTTCTTAGGTCCACGGTGGAAAAATGGCTATGGACCAGGGATATCATTCTTTACCAGGCCACACTCCTGACACCACAGATTTTCTCTATTCTGTTGCAGAAACTTCTTTGCCTTGGAAATTCATTCTACCCTTGAACACATTGGAAATACCCTCCACTTTCTGGTCTCTTCCTCTGATTGGCTGGTTTCTCAGAGAATCTCCATTTTAAGAAAGTCACCTAGATCTGCCATGTCTTCTCACCTTTCTAAGCCATACTCCTGACTCCTAACTCTCTGGACTTTTTCTACCATCCTCTACTAGTGGTTACTCCTCCCATCACCCCACTTTCCCTCTATATTTTCAATTTTCTTTTAGGAGTGGTCTTCCCCCATTTGTCCCTAAGACTATTGGTCTTCCTATTTGTATTATCTATTGATATTACAATTCTCTCACCTCACACATAAAAAACAAGGCCAGAGAAGTTAAGAGATAGGCCCAATTTCAACCCATAAAAAGAAGCAGAATTAGGATTTGAATCGGGGCCCACGGATTTGAAATGTGGCCCTCTTTCCAGTGATTCCCACAGGCGTCCCTAAGTAAGGGAAGTTTTTTGAGGTGCTGTTGTTGCTTGAGTCACTCCTTTCCTTGAACATTGTTTCCAAAAGTTCCTAGAGATAACCCGTTATTCTAGCAAGATCCTATTAATATATTGGCAGAGATGTGTTATCAAAACAGACAGTAGCCTAGTAAATCTTGGAGGATTCTCTGAAGGAATGAGAGTTGATTGGTGATTGTCTACAAGAAGGCACAATTCTCAGCATCAGTCCTGCCTATTAAGGGCTAGCTCAGGCTCCTGGGGGGAACCATAGATGATCAGACAGCTCCTATGTTACTTTGAGTGCTTGGGACAGAGTTCACAAGAGGCAGCATCCTGGAAATCTTCCCATATTGCACAAATTGATTCAGGGTTAGTCTTGTTTTACAGAGTAAACAATAGATTTTCTTAATTTTGTTTGTTTGTTTGGTTTTTTAAGGGACAGTTTCCCATGCCCTTAAGGGCAGTTGCTGCTAACTTTAAGGGAGTTGTGGTAACAGAATAGACAAACACTCAAGGTCAGAAAGCTGATGATGTTTTCTTATGATCTGAAGTAGAACGTTGGAGGAGGAAAGATTATCAATTATATAACAATTAGACATGTGCTTTTCTCATCACTTGTTCATTTCTGTTTGAATTTTTCTTTAAATCTGACTGGTTTCTCTCTGTCCCTCTTTTGCTGCTTTTACCTTCTCCCTTCCAATTCACAGACTAGAATTCATGTTCATTTTTTTCCTTCCTAGTCTCATATTATGATTTATATTTCTCCGCTCTCTTCTTCAACTAATAATTCAGCAAAGCTTTATTATCAATATGTGAGAAGCCATATAGTATAGTGGAAAGAGAAATGGCCTGGAAGACGGGAAGATCTGAGTTCAAGTCCCACCTCTGACACAAAATATGTAACCCTAGATCACTAAACCTCTTAGAGCCTTTAAGCCAGTGCTTCTTAAATTATGGGTTAAGACCCACAGTATGAGAAGTACTGAAGGGTTCACAAGTGGAAAAAATTTTAAAAAGCCCTCGCCTAGGTGGCTAAGACAACAAGTAACAGAGAGAGTGGAAAACTGCTTCGCTATACGGAGTTTCTCTCCTGAGTGTATCCTTTGACAATGAATTACAGGTCCAGTCACTAACCTGTCCCTCTGCTTAAGATACGATTCTAGTCATTAAGTATACAAAATTTTAGCCAAACAATCCCCATCCTCAAAGACTTTATATTCTATAGGTTTTTAATGATGGAGATAAAATGGATTTTAACAGTTTTTGACAGGTAGAGTGGTTAATGAAGATGAAATTAAAGCAATTAGTAGAATGTATTTTGCCCAATTATGTGACAGTAAAACTGAAAATGAAATGAATGAACATTTACAAAAATATATAAACTACCTTGATTAACAGAAGAGAAAATAGAATACTTATATAACCCTATCTTAGAAAAAGAAATTGAAAAGACATAAATGAGTTACTTTAAAAAAATCCCCAGGACCAGATGGATTTACAAATGAATTCTATGAAACTTTTAAGGAACAATTAATTCCAATACTAGGTAAACTATATAAAAAGAGGTTAAAAAAGAGAGTCCTACCAAATTCTATTTCTGACACAAATATGGTTTTGATACCTAAACTAGTGAGAGCACAAACAGAGAAAGAAAACTATAGGCCAATTTCCTTAATGATTATTGGTACAAAATTTTAAATAAAATACTAGCAAAGAGATTGTAGCAATATATCACAGAGATTATGCACTATGACCAGGTAGGGTTTATACCAGGAATGTAAGACTAATTCAATATTAGGAAAACTATAAACATATTTGAACCTTATCAATAACAAAAACGGTAACAACAACAAAAGAGTAATTCAATAGATGCAGAAAAGGCTCTTGACAAAATAAAACATTCTGTATCTATTGAATTAATAAAAAACACCAGAAAACATAGGAATATATGAAGTCTTTCTTAAAATGATAAATAGAATCTACCTAAAACCAAGAGCAAGGATTAACTATAATAGGGATATACCTGAAGCCTTCCCAATAAGATAAGAGGTAAAGCAAGGATGTCCATTAGCACCACTATTATTCAATACTAAGAGTGCTAGGTATAGCAATAGGACAAGGAAATTGAAATATAAATGAAATGTAAATGTAAATTGAAACAACTGTGAGATACCACCTCACACCTATGTGAGGGTTTAACTTGGCAGAAAGAGAAAATTACAAATGCGGGAAGGGGTGTAGAAAAATAAGGACATTAAATGTACTGTTGGTAGGGTTATGAACTAGTCCAATCATTATGGAGGACAATTTGGAATTATGCCCAAATTGATATAAAACTGTATATCCCCTTTGGCCCAGTAATACAACTACTAGTCTATATCTCAAAAAGGTCAAAGAAAAAGTAAAAAGACCTATCTGCACAACTTTTTTGTGGTGGCAAAGAATTGGAAATAGAGGGCGTGACCATCAATTGGGGAATGGTTGAACAAGTTGTCAAATATGATTGTGATGGGATACTATTATGCTATAAGAAATAACCAGCAGAATAGTTTCAGGAAAACCTGGGAAAACTTATACGAACTGATACAAAGGGAAATGAGCAGAACCAGGAGAACATTATACGCAGTAACAAGAATATTATAATGGTCAATTACAAAAGACTTAGTTTCACAGATCAAGACAACAATCCAACAAAGGCAAAGAACAAAGACTTGGGATGAAAAATGCTGTCTGCATCCAGAGAGAGAACTGATGAACTCAATGAATGATGAAGCATACTTTTTTATGCTTTCTTTATTTTCCTTGTTTTATTTTTTAATCTGTGTTTTCATTTGCAACATGACTAATACATAAATATCTTTTTCATGACTTCACATGCATACTCAAAAGCAAATTGCTTGCTTTCTCAAGGAGAGGAATGGAATGTGAGGGAGGGAGGTAATTTGGAACTCAATTTGAAAAAAAAAATTAAAGAAATTGTAGGAAATAATGTAAAAATAATAACTTATTTTCTAAGGTAGCCTCTTATACAGCAGATCCTAGCCACAGGCATGAAAAGTTTTTGGTGATCATCTTCAAAGTGAATATTGTTCATGATAACGATCACAATTGTAAGGAAACATAAACTTTATTCATGCTTTCTTCATAATCAAATGCATATTACTAACAATACATGAGAAGCAGTATGCCATAGTGTATAATTTTAGCCTTGAAACCAGGAATAATTACTAATGATAATATGATATATATACATATATAATGATAATAGTCATAAGAGTAATAGCTAGCATTAATATAACACTTTATGGTTTACAAAGTACTTTACAAATATTATCTCATTTAATCATCACAACAACCCTGGAAGGCAAACTGTTAGTATTATCTTCAATTTACAGATGATTAAATTAAGGCAAATAGTGCTTAAATGACTTGACCAGGGTCACACAGCTGGGAAGCATCTGATGCTTGATTTGAACGTGGGTCTTCCTGCCTCCAGGTCCAATGTTCTGAACCACCTAACTGCCTCTGGAACACTTGGGTTCAAATTGTGCCTCTGACGTATACAGACTGTGAATGGCCAAGTCACCTAATCTCTCAGTACTCTAGGCCAGTGGTGTGAAACTCAAATAGAACTGGCACCATTAATCCCTATAGTGGGCAATATATTGACTTAATTTTAAAGGGTAACACTATCTTTTTTTAATATTTTGTTAAATCTTTCCCAATTACATTTTAATCTGGTTCCCTTGTGTGTTTGACACATCTTCTCTAGGCAACTCTAAGATTACAAATTTCAGGAAAGGTGATTGCCTGCATTGTCAGAGGGAGTTTTCTTATCTGGGAGATCTCTATGCTAAAGAAATCATTCATTGAGTCCCTTTCCTTGGACCTAATAAAATATAGTCTGAAGAGGGAATTAATGCATTGGATATAATTTGTACCAGATCATCTCTGAGGTCTCATCTAAGAGGGAGATTTTGCAACTCTATTAAATTTGATTATACACACACACACACACACACACACACACACTCATTACTATTTTTTTTAGGAATGTCAGTCTGCTAAAGGAGGTTCTAATGCCTGTACTCGCTTAATTCAGGTTCAGTGTTGGAGGATAAAAAGAAACACTCGCAATTTAATGAACAGTTAATAAAAGTAGGGCAGCCAGGTAGCACAGCGGATTAAGTGTTTGGCCTAGAGTCAGGAAGATTCATCTTCTTGAGTTCAAATCTGGCCTCAGACACATACTAGCTGTGTGACCCTAGGCTAGTCACTTTGCCCTGCTTGCCTCAGTTTCCTCATCTGTAAAATGAGCTGGAGAAGAAAATGGTAAACCACTCCTGTATCTCTGAAAGAAAACCCCAAATGGGGTCACAAAGAGTCAGACATGACTGAAACAACAGAACAATAACAAAAATTCACCCTAACACAACAAGAATATGCATTAAGGATACGGAAGCATTTAACTCCTCTAGATCCATGCCCCTTTAGCTCCATATGGAAATGCAGGATACAGTGAAACTAGCTAGCTTCTGGACCATTTTGACTGAAATACATTGCATGAAGGGGAAGGGAGTCCAACAAGGTTTGAAAAGTTGCCTGGAACAACACTGTTAAGGGTTTTAAATGCCAGGCTAAGGAGTTTGAATTTTATTCTTCAGACAAATGGGAGGAAGGGACTAAATGATCACCTCTTTGCCTCAAGATCATTGTGGGGACTTTCTGAAGGATGGTTTGAATTCAGAGAGACAGGTATAATAAGGCCAATCTCTAAGTGAAAGATTTTCTGGCCCACTGAATAGGCCTAGGGTGGGGCCAACAAAGGGAGACCAGATTAGAGGCAAGCCCACACCCCTTCACTAACTAGGTATGAGGCCCTAGGCCCCCACACCTTTTCGCTAAATAGGCTCCAAGCCCTCAGGGCCATGAACAAGGTATAAGAGCTCTGAGGCTGGCTTTTTGCCTTTGGGGGCACACTCATTGGAAGTGTTGGTGACTTGGCCAGACCAGACTCTGGGTAGCTGTTGGAGCATCTCCCCCACCCCCCGCCCCCCCTACACCGAACTTTGAAAACGCAGATGTTTGGGCCTCTCTCTCTGATAACTATGTAATTCCCTGGTCAGACAGATAGAGGCCTGTCTTTTGAATTCTGTTTGTGTTTGCTCTGTTTATATAATGTATACTTGTAATTTCTGTTGTCTTCTCTCTGAAGTTCAGGGTGCTGGCTTTTCTTCCTGAACTACGTGAATGGTATGTGTATGTTTAATTAAAGTAAGATTGTCAACCCCTTAAAGTTGCTTTCCTTAGAAAAGCAGATCAAAGTGTGATCTTGTTGTTGGTCTTTCACCCTCACAACAGCTACTATCTACATTGTTGTTACAACAGGAGGAGAGAGATCAAACAACAAACATTTATAAAGCACCTACTGTCACCAAACAGGTAGGAGGCTTTTGCACTAGTCAAGGTGAGGTAAAGATGTCTTGAACTAAGTTTATAGAAGGGTGAGGGGAGGGAGAGACAGGGGCATTTGCAAGAGGTTGATTGCCAGGACTGGCACCTGAATGGATGTGAGAAGCAAAGGAGAGGGAAGATTCAAAGATTATTCAGAGTTATCAGCCTGCGTCATTGTGAGGATTGTGGTACCATCAAGAGAAATTTGAGAAGGGAAGGCTTTTCCTCCCAGGCAGAATTATACCACATGCCTAGCATGCATTAATAAGGCTACATGTATTCACCTGAAGAAAAATGTTTACGTGGCATGTGTGCGGAGCTAGGGTAGATGAAGTGTAGGGTGACAAGAGGACACAGAGACAAGGCTCAGTGACAGACAACAAATAGGACTCACCAAATAGACTAAATAAATACAGCTTTAAAAGATTATTCTTTTTGAAGTTAGACATACATTTTAATCATTTTCTTTAATGATTATTCATGAATGAATTATTAATTAATGCTCTAGACTAAAAATATCTCTTTATGCTTGCTAAAAAATATTCTCCCCAAATGGAAGGAAAAAAACCCTTTTTTTCTAAAAAAAAAAAAAAAAAAAAAGCTAAACTCTTCCACATCATTAGTATTGCTGCAAATTCCCAGCATTTGATCTTGTCATAATTAATGTCTAGTTTGTAAGAATATTTTCACATCACAAATCTGAATATACAGGGCCATACAGTGTACTGGAGGGAGAAGGGGGACAACATCTATAGAGGAAATGTTGTCAATGTCTTATTTTTCAATCTGTCTGAAAATTCTATTGTGCATGTGCAAATGTACATGCAGACAGAGAGGGCAGGCCAGGAGGCTGCCACAGGAATGCTGCTTTTCATCCCAAGCTTACTTGAAAAAAGAAACACTAATTGTTCTGAAACCCTGGGCCTCTGGTAATATGTTCTGAGTTATGAGCATAAAATCCCCAAGCTATCAGGGAGAAACTAGATGCCCAATATGCAGAAAAGCAATTTATGATAGTTTTACTCAGTGGAAAACATTCCCTGTCTTTCCAGGCCATGTTTATCTGAAAGGCCTTTCTTGCTTACCAGCAGGTCAGTACACTTAAAAGTCGAATGACTGGAAATAACCTCACCAAACTACCTGAATATGGCAGGGTATCATTGCCCTATGCTTATTTTTTTACCCTCATTCCTGCTCATTCTAAATTTACCTTTCTTGATGTTACTAAAAGGTAGGGTATTATATAATTAGAGAAAAGTTTCTTAATCTGGGATCCATGAGCCTTGGGGCTTCCATAGATAAATTTCTTTTTTTTAATTTTTAAATTTTTTTTCTTTGTTTTTGGCAGGGCAATTGGGGTTAAGTGACTTGCCCAAGGTCATACAGCTAGTACATGCGCCAAGTGTCTGAGGCCGGATTTGAACTCAGGTCCTCCTGACTCTAGGGCTGGTAGTCTACTTACTGAGCCACCTAGCTGCCCCCCCATAGATAAATTTCAAAAGGTTCATTTATCTGAATGACAAAAATATATCATTTTATTTTCACTAATCCCTAACTAAAATTTAGCAGTTTTTAAAAATTGTTTTAAAACATTACGTTTATGTATTCATGTATGTGTATGTTTACATGTATGTAAATATCTATAACTATATAAAACATAACCACATGTAATGGTAGCCTTGAGGAGCAGAGGGGAGGGGGGGAAAAAGAGACAAAAAGAACAAAATAAAGTGTACAGCAGGGAACAAAAGAAAATCTACAAGAAAGCAAAGATGGACAGGTCTCAACACAATGTATAGTATTTAATATATGGGCTTTCTTGAAATGGAAATTTATTTCTATATATTTTGAATCCTTTCATGTTCTACTGTGCACTTGACTTTTTTCTTTTCTTTTAAATTTGTTTTAATGTATTTTTACAATATGTTTATTTTTCTTTTCTTATTATGTACTTAAATTTTAATAAAATATTTTTAAAAAGAAAAAAAAAAAAAACCACGATCCTGAGAAAGTATCTATGGGCTTCATCCGACTAACAAAGAGGTCTATCACAGCAAAATGTTAAGAATCTAGTCCTAGATTATAGTTATTAGATGACAGAAATGTACAAAGAACATATAGAAATATCACTGGAATGTACTATGCTCATAGTGGCGAAGAATGATGGATATCAAGACGAGATGAACCCTTGTCAGAAATTTGGTAGGAAGATTGTTGTTTAGGTCCCGGTTGGATGGTGCGCCTTCAGAGGTTCAATCAAGGGTTAGAAAACCATTGGTCAGGTATGTTTGAGTGAAGTTTCCTTTAGTGTATGAATTGGACTAGGGGGCACTGTGAAGTTCCTTCCAGCTTTCCCATTCTACGATTTGATTCCACCCCCTTCCAAATCTGAGATTCTGTGATTCTGGAAAATATCCCCTAGCAATGTGGTGTAAGGAGATCACTAGGATCAATAGTGGGTAGAGGCAGTCTCAATTTAAGATGAAAAAGGTAGCCCTAGGGAAGATTTGGAATTCAACACCTTAGGAAGAGGCAGTAAAAGTTCTGGGATTATAATTATAATGCTTGGGTTCAGGTCCCAGTTCTAGCACACCACATTTTTTGATCTTGGGCAAACTGTTTCACCATTCGAAGCCTCAATTTCCTTCATCCAGGAAGGAGGGACAATAATATGGGCATTTCCTCACTTATGGGCTTGTTCTGAGGAGAGTGTTTCGTAAATACTTAATTGCTCTATGAGCTGATTAACTGCAGAATTAAAACAGAAAATGTTTTAGGGTTATCTATGATTTTTTTTATAAAAGTTATGCGATGACCAAGTAAAAGTTATAGGCTAGTATTGTTGAGAAAGCTTTAGGAATCAGGTGAAGAAACTGAGGCTCAGAGACACAGAGGTAGTTCTTGGCAGAGTCAGGGAAAAGAACTCAACCCAGGCCAGGCTGCTTTCTACCAGACCACAATGCCTGTCAAAGCAGGAACAGTGAAAAGATGACTTCCTGTGAAAACTTACCAGAGTTTACCTGATCATCTAAACACTGTAAATAGAAAAGTAGAAGGTATTGGAATCCTCTCATAAAGCACAGTTATTAGAAACTGGAAGCAAAATCTCTTTTGTTGGCTACGTTAGGTCACAGAACTGAGTTCGGATTACCTCTAAGCCAAGCCAATTCTCCTCTTTTCTAAGGCACATTTTCTCTGTTTCAGAACATAACATGTGGCATTTTGGCAACCTGCCCACATTTCAGAGAACAGAAATCATACCTTGCAAAGAAACATCTAAAATAGTAATGTGGTCCTGTATGCACTTCCCATATAGGGCTTCTCTCCCCTTCCATGGAGTACACTCAGCATATCATTAGTAAGAATTTTCAGCATTTAGAACACTGGATGAGATAAAAAAAATACATCTTCCGTCTTTGGAGGAACAAAAAAAAGGCACTAAGTTTAAGGAATATGCTGCCTGGGTTTCTCCATAGCCCATGTCCCTGCATTTCCTTGGTTGTTAGTTATTAATATTTCATTAATTTTCAAGCTACAGCAATTTTCCCCTGAGATATCATTAATAAAATACTACTCAAATCAGCAAGATTACAGTCAAAGTGACCAAACTACAAAACCTATTTAATTACCTAGAATTTTTTTTTGGAGTGCTGAGCATTTGCTTTAAAGAACTGAATCGTCTGCTACTTTGATGATTACAAAAGGTTATTACCTAATTCTGTTTTGTTAGTTATTTTAATTAATTCTCATACTTTCCCCACTTATGTTTATTTCTGTAGATGTCCTTTTAGAATGACAATGAACCATTCTTTAGGATGAAGTAAAGGTTGTGAAAAGCTTTTGAAATAAATTTAAGAACAGACTCGTACTGTGGAAATTTAATACAGACTTTCTCCCCTCAATACTTTCACTATATTTTGGTCAAAAATAGACTCCATTGATTTGAGAGGCTCACTTCTGCCATGCTATTCAGCCCACCTGCACTATTTAAATCCTCCAACACATCTGAGGATATCAGTTTTGTTGATGCTAAAATAACATGTAATATCCAAGAAAAGGTATTTTTGACTTAAAGGAAATGCCAAGTCTCGGTTATGTACTCATGTACCTTAAAGGAATGGCTTCTCCTTCTTTACTCAACTTTTGTCTCAGTCACTGTCCATGACATGCAAATAACGAAGATCAGATAAAGGAAGAAAGAGGAAATATTTGATGAGTTGCTGATGTCTATCCTGTCCTCTCCCATCATTAGCGATAAATGAAAGGTTACCAAATAGCTACAAGGGTCAGGGACTGAGGATAGAATAAGTTGGGGATAATGTTGGCAATCATAAGGCTCCTTTGGAAAGGGCTAAGAAAGAAGAAGAGATCTAGGAAAGGAGAATCTCAGTACATTGTTCTTAGCCAAATATTGAGGATACCAATCAGCCCGACTCATCCCCACATGGTTGACACTCTAGTCCTCCCCTTTTCCCAGTGCTGGAATTCCCTCCATAATATCTCTGACAAATGGTCTTTCAGCCTTTCCTAGAACCCACCACTTCACTAAAAACCCATCCTATTGTTGAGGAGTTTTGAAGGTGAGAAATTTCTCCTTACATCCTCATCCTTTCAGTTTCTACACAGTGGGGCTAATTCTGACATTCAGAGTTCTTCAGAATAATGTGAGTCCCCCCCCTTCCACAGGACAGCCTTTCAAATATTTAACCTGTGCTTTTTATCTTGATAACAAACAGAGTTCTGGACTTGAAGTCAGGAAGACCTATGTTAGAATAATGTCTCTAATACTAATTGGCTGTGTAATTATGGGCAAACCATTTAAACCCTCTGAGTTTCAGATTCATAATATCTGTATACCTGTGTGGCAGGCTGGTTGTTAATCTAAAATAGTAGAACATATGTAAAACACTATATAAACGATGGGGGAGCTAGGTAGTGCAGCGGATAGTTTGCATTATCAGTCAGGAAGACTCATCATCCTGAGTTCAAATCTGGCCTCAGACACTTACTAGCTATGTGACCCTGGGCAAGTCATTTAACCCCATTTGCCTCACTTTCCTCTTCTGTAAAATGAGCTGGAGAAGCAAATGGCAAACCACTCCAGTATGTTTGCTAAGAAAACCCAAACCGAGTCAAGAAGAGTCTGACACAACTAAAATGACTAAACAGCAACTATGTAAATGACAGTTATTAATTTTTAAAAATCTTGTTATTATTTTTCTGGTAAAGACTTAGAGACATTAAAATATAATAAAAGTGTCAATAATATCACCACTACCCAATATTTTTCTAATTAATTAAAATATAATTTGCTATCATAAAATTTTGTACTTGATTTATTTATTATTTTACTTTTAATTTATGGCATAAAATAAGCATTTCCATAATAGAGTATAATTTTAAAAAAGATTGCACAGGTAACTGCAAAACTACTATACCCAACTTACTACTCTTTTCAAATAGAAAACAAGATTATCATGTAAATTTATTTTTTCCCTATTTTTCCTTCACTCCCCTCCCCTGCCCTAGAGATGGCTACCATTAGACACAAACAGGTGTGTACACACACATAAACACACACACATACATATGTATGTATGTATGTATGTATATATATATACAATATGTATAGACTCTTTTCCTTTTTCCCTAATCATCTTAGGGAATAGATCTAGTAGTTCTACTGCTGGGACAAAGGGTATAAATAGTCTAATATCTTTATGAGCCAAATTCCAGATTACTCTTAAAAATGGTTGAAGCAGTCCACAATTAACCCTTATGTCTATACTAAATATTTTTTAAACTTTCACAATCATAGAAAGGATCATAGATTTAGAACTGCAAGGGACTTTGAAGGTTATTTAGCTCAAAGTGTCTCTTTACCAATAACAAAACTAAGTCTCTGAGATATTAAGTGACTTGTTCATGCTAACACAGGTAGTAATTAGCAGAGCCAGGATTCAGAACCAAACCCTGTGACACCAAATTCATTATCCTCCACATTATACTGCTATGGTGCTATGTACTAGGTGCTGGTGAGGGGACAGAAAATGGCTTTGGATTAAAAACCACATAAACCGTGACCCCTGCCCTTGTGGTGCATATAATCTACTCAATTGAGTAGCTTGAGTTGGTAATAACATTTTTAGAATGAACTTGAAATTTTTAACTAATCCTTTTTAGAAGATCATTGTTTTATAATTTGAGGATGAAGGGATGATTTCCATCTCTTTTTTTTCCTTAAGGGGGGGAGGAGTACAAGTGGGTAGATTTCATTCTAGTTTAGTAATGAAGACTGTTCAAACAATTAAGACCTTTCAAAAAATGTAATAGGCTACTTAATAATAGTGCATTTAACAGATTAAAAAAATAAAGGCAGACAGAGGTCAAAAGACTTGTCTAGGGTTAAAAAGCAAATAAGGGTGCAAGGTAGGATTTGAACTCATATCTTTCTGATTCCAGGTCTGGCCCTCTAGCCATTGATCCACCAGGATGGTTCTATGAAGTATTAAGTTCAATGGTCAGTTACACATTCAGTTGAGAGGATTTTTGTTTTGGAATACAATGTCTGAGATACTTGTACCGTTAGGAGTCTGTGATCATATTGTATATCAATTCACTATTATGAGTTGGAGATAATGTGTCTAGGATGAGTTTGAGTCTTTTGTCATTAATCTATTTTTCTTAACAATCTTCATATATACAGCCTTTTTCTTTAAAAGGTGTTTAAAATTAAGCCTCTTTCAAAGGTAATGAGGCTTTAAACATCTCCTCAATTTCAATCTGGTCTTAATCTGCCAAGAAGGCCCTACCAGAGATTCTAATTTGTTACAACAAATAAAAGAAAAATGAAACTCATGTATTATAACAGAGTGAGGCCAAAAGGGTAACATTTCCTCTACTATGCCTGAAAGGAAGTCAATAAGTGACTCTCTGAAGCTTTCACTAGAAAAGCTGAATCTCTAGTGATGGTGAAGAAAATCTATCCTGAAATTATACCGATTGGAAGAAAGGAGAACCAAGAATGATGGAAGATCTGTAGAGGAAAATAAAGAAACAATTGCCACGGTCTTACTAATGTTGAGAGTGAATTTGATCAGCTTTAGTTGCACTCAGAAAGGAAAGCAACATTAGTTCAAGCACATCTTTATAAAATGTACCATGAAGGTTAATTTATGCATTTTTAAATGAAGTTTATTTTTCAAAAAATTAGAGCAGAAAATGCTGAATTCAGTGTTAAAACTATATATAATATAATATACCTATTTATAGGAGGAGCAATATAACATTAATACATTGTTTCACAAATTGATCATCAACATAAATTCTGACATTTGCATAACCCTTTACAAAGCATTTTTACTTACTTAACTCAAGTGATCATCATCACCCTCTTTGAAGGAAGGAAAAAAGAAAGGAGGGAGCGAACAAACATAACATAGTAGAAAGAAAGCTGGTCTGGGAGTCAGAAAAGCTGAAGGTTCATCTCACCCCAGACGCTTAGTAAGTTTACGACGTTGAGGAAGTCACCTCTCATTTCTAAAATGGGCATCAGCATCCATACTTCCCAACTCACTGGACCATTATCAAAGAAAATGTGTTGTTCTGAGGTGCTATTATTATATATGGTATAGACAAGTAAACACCACTTTCCAGATTAAAAGAAAATACAAAACTTAAGGAAGAGAGGTGGAACAACTTGGACTTGAGACTAGAATTCAGACCTGCTAACTAGAACCCAACACCTTTACTCACTTAAAATTGTTCTAAACATGATAATATGAATGGAGATTAAAATCTTGTACTTGTTTACTTGAGATCTGATATTTTCTTTTTAGAAAGGTAATGCTAATTCTCATATATGTGTGTATGTATGTATGTATATTTATATATGTGTGCATATCAATATATATCTATGTATATATCCTTAAGGTATATGACATCCTATATATAAATATCTTGTTTGATATTCTGAGGCAGGCATCATTATTACCTCCATTTTATAAATAAGGAAACTGAGGAACAGAAAAGCTAAGTCAGTCAATGAATATTTATTAAAAACCTAGTATATGTCAGGCACTGTGTTAACCACTGGGGATTCAAAGAAAGCAAACAACAGTCTCTGTTCTCATGGTGTTCTCTGTGTAATGAGGGAGGTAGTATGAAACAACTATATACAAATAAGATGTGTACAGAATAAATTGGAGTGATAACAAAGGAAGGGACTTGAATTAAGGGGAGGGCAGCAGAAGCTTTTGTACAAGATTGGATTTTAGCTGGAACTTGAAGGAAGTCAGGGAAGCCCAGGAGGCAGAAATGAGGAGGCATGTGGGATAACCAGGGAAAATAATCAGAGTGGGGAGATGGAATGTCTAGTGTTAGGAAGAGGCAGAGAAGCCTCTGGAAATTGAGTGCTAGCATACCTAAGCCTATTGCTGCTGCTTCCAGTCCAGGTCTCACAGCCACTCTCTGGAGAAGTGGCTTTTTGGAGAAGGGAAGAGCCATCCCCACCACCTGTCGAACAACTGCACATACAGGGCAGACAAGCTAGCCTAGCTAAAGCAGCAAAGCACTCTGAGAAAGAGACAGGAGGCAACATGGGCCACCACTGTGACCACATCTCCACAGATCCCGATGGTCTGAGCACAGCACGCTGAGCCCAAGAGCCTTTGGAATAGCAATGCTTCCAGCATCCTTTTGGGAAACCAACCTCCATGGAGATCCAATCTGACAACTTCACCTGCATGTCTTTCTTTTGAACCCCTCCCCTCCAAGAAACTTCTTGACACCAGAGTCCTTGGCATTGTCAAATGGTTCAATATAAAAAACTGAGATGATTTTATCAGTGAAAATGATGTTGAAGAAGGGATATTACCATCTGCTTTATTGCCCTCCCCTAAGGACCCTGAGACTTTCCCATCTCATTTCTAACTGAAATTTTCTTCATGCACTGCCTCACCCATTAGAATATGAGCTTCTTGAGAGCGGGAACCATCTTACTTTTCTCTTCGTATCCAATGTTTACAGCAGTATTTTGACTTTATGAGCACTTAATATGTTTTTTTTTTTCATTAATCCATTTCTTCCTAAATTTAGCACTCATAGAATCTGGCTGGTAGGTCTGGAAGGGATCCTAGAAAGCATCTAGCCCAAACCTTTCATTTTACAGATGAGAAAACTGAGGCCCAGAGAGGTGAGGTTACTTGCGGAGAGTCACACAGGTAAGGAAGTATCAGAGGCAGGGGCCGAATCCAAATAGTTTGACTCCAAATTTAGCATCTTTTCTGCCACACCAGTTAGCTACCCTTCCATGAGTCTAGGACAGGAGAGGCAGTCTCAAACCTCTACCAGGCTCTAATTTCACTTTACCTTATTAAAGAGTTGACATATCACCAGAAAGCTCTACTGGAGGCCAGATTGCCTTTGTCTTTTATCATAAGGATTTGTCTCTCTTGTCTGCTCTGAGAATTATTAACTTCTTGTTTCGCTTGAGTGATAAAGATTTTCCCTGTAAGAAAACCTATATTTTGTCGATGTTTATTTTATTAGCTGTTTGTCCTTCTAAATATAAATGTACTTTGAACTGAGTAAATCAGGTATGCAAATTAGGCATGAACCGCAGGTTCTGAACCTAGGAAAATTGGGATAAACTGACTGAAAATCAGGCTCTAGGCAATGAGAAATTCTAATTAAAGTACAACCTCCACTAAAAAGTACTGGTGCTGAACTTCTTGAGGCTATGACTGCTTCTAGGCTTCCTATACGTCATCACTATGACCTTGGTAGATGTCAGAAAGATTGCTGAATATTTTGTAGTAAATACAAACTTCTGGGAAATATCAGACTTTTAAAATTACATATAAAGCAAAAACAATGATCTTTTTAGAAAATCAAACCACATTTTAAATATGTTTTGAATATATATGTATATACATAGATATGTAGATACATACACATATATATACATATATGTGTATATATAATATAATATATAATATTCACAGTTTGTTCATTTGGCCTGATGATATTTGAGAATATAGTGTTGATACCCTCTTGCCAGTGGGAATAACACACAGACGCATTTGGCTAAAACTCAAGTAGTTGCCACTAGATGGCACTTAAGTTGAATAATTAGGATTGATATTATACTGGCTGTTCCGTAACTAAGACAGGGGGGAGGGGGAGAGGGAGGAAGCCAGATGATGCAATAGATAGAGTGCTGGGCCTGGAGTCAGGAAGACCCATCTTCCTGAGTTCAAACCTGGTCTCAGTCACTGTGTGACCTTAGGCAAGTCAGTTAATCATTTGCCTCAGTTTCCTCATCTGTAAGATGAGCTGGAGAAGGAAACAGCAAATCACTCCATTATCTTTGCCAAGAATACCCCAAATGGGGTCACAAGTGGTCAGCCATGACTGTTGTTACAATTACAACAAAAATTAAGGCTTCTACTTAAAAAAACTTTTATAAAAATATATAATTGAGATAGGAAAATCATTGAATTTCCAACAATAGCAAGTTTATCTCTCCATACATGCCCCTTCCTAAGCACTTTTGCCTCCCGTACCCCCAGTAGATGACTTTGTCTCCATTTTCATTCATATCAATCTATCATAAAGGATATTCTTCAAGTTCTTTCTACCTAGCTTCAAAACCTCTATCTTTACCCATATTTTTCTCTTTTTCTCTTATTTCAGAGAAAGGGGTAGTTCTTTCTTGAATTAAATTTTATTCATTTCAAGCAATGAAAATCCATTTCTCTACCTTCTACCTTCCAAACCCCTCCAATGAAAAAAAGAAATGAAAATAGTACAATTGTAACAAATATTTATAGTCAACCAAACACACACAAACATATACCTACATACATATATACGTATGCACCTATATGTGGGGATGGTGGGAATGAATTGTTCAATCTGTGCTCTGAGATAATCTACAAAGAGGTAGGTAGCAAGTTTCATGATGAATAGAAGCAGCTCTTCATCAGGGCAAATCTAACTCCTCTACCTGAGTTTTGGGTCCTATCATCACTTCCCAATGTCTTCCAGGTTCTCTTTTCATTTATTATCTCTTTTCTTACTTGCATCATCATTTTTCTCTTCTCTATGGAATCTTCCTACAAAACATATGTAGGTTTCATCAATCCTAAGAAAATAATACTATGTATATATGTATGTGTATGCATATATATGTATGTATATATGCAAATACATACATACATATAATGTATGTATATATATGTTTGTATATACACACTACATATATATATAGATAGATAGATAGATAGATAGATAGATAGATAGATAGATACAATGTATATACACACTAGATATTATATCCACTGCTAGATCTAATACTCATTTAGGAAAAGGAGCTATCTCATTTATCTTTCTATCTTTTCATTACCTTCCTATCCAAAAAATTTGGGGAAAAACGGTTTTTATCTAAGACAACTGTAACATTTTTATAGACAATTGCATAAAAGGGCTGTATAATGATTTCCAAAGAAATTCACATCTCTATCTTATTTATGCCTGTAACACTGAAGAATTAAAAACATTTCTTCACCTGGAGATTAGTGTTCCGTGAAATCCACTGAAGACATAATATATTATGCCCAAGTGGATATATAGATGATATAGATATATAGATATAAATATATAGATGTAACATGCACAAGCTACTATACAGATGGCAAAAGGAATTTACTCAGATATTTTCAATAATCTGTTTGGCTGTCAAATATTCAAGAAGTTTTACTGTGTTTAAATTAGGAAGACCATGCAGACATGTCTGAACTTATATGGCTCAGTGACTTCAAAATGAGTAAAATTTTAAGAGGATGCCTTATCTGATAATTCTAGAAGCAAATAGCTATCCAACATTTAGGTGTTCCATAAATTAAAAATTATAATTGAAGGAAATTATTAACTAATATATATGTCTCCGCTAACAGGAATAGAATTAGTCATTACTTTCCTGTTGGAAGATCATGTGGTCAGTCACTTGCATCCTGATTATACATGTCTATGGTAGTTAAAGACATCTTAACTGCTGACCTTAACAGAACCAGAGGGTTCACCGAAAGGTTCCACAAACCAATATTAAAACAGGTCATGTGGAGTCTAAAGATTAACCCAACCCCAACAAGTCTTTCTTAAAAAACTTTTTTTCGCCTTTAACTCTCTTTGTGCCAGAAAAATATGCCCTTCTGAATGTTTTTCATTTTGATGTCGTACAGATCTTTTCTTTCTACTAAAATCTTACTTGCAGGTAGTAGGTGTTCAAGGAAAATCTTTTAAATTAATGAAGCTAATTTAAATGCAATTGAAATTAATCAAATAACTTAAATGCGTTTAAATGAATAAACTTAAGGCTGTTAGGCATTTGGTTGGCAAAGAAGGAGGTATGTATGCCAGAGATCTCAGTTCTTGTCTCATTCCATTCACAGAAATCTGTATAGTCACCTTGAAAGCTGAAGCCTCATCTTCTCCATAAGACATTAGACATTACATAGGGAACACATTCTTTTAACAATGTCCTATTGTTCTTGAGGAAACAACTGCAGCATGGTTTGACATTCCAGAGTCGATTTATCACTCTTTCTTCCATCCTATTCCTCAAAGGCATTAGTGCATTAACTGCCTTACTAAAGTTACATTCATTTTATTTCCACTCCAAAGTAATATTTTACATTTGCATAATGCACCTATCAATAACACTTTGCAAGACATTTATTAAATTTCTGTAATTAAAGGTAAAGGAGAGATTAAGGTAAAATAACAAACTGCTAAAATGTTATATTGAGAACAGTAAGCCAACCAAAGAGCAGTTCATTAGATTTTTTAAAATGATAATCTCTTGCCAAGCAGAGCTGTTAAAATTAGAGTATATTGTATTTCACTACATTTAAATTTGATAAAAATCTGACAGTGTTTCTTCTAACACCAATAAGTTACTGCCTGTAATTCCTATGTGGCAAAGAAAGCTTTCAAGAAAAGTCCCCAAACACAAATCCCCAGCTTCTCACAGTATCAAAATTGTTCAAGAATGAACTGTTAGCTTCCTAGGTAGAAGAGTCAGATGGGGAAATCACAGCCAAATAATCCCCAAATCCTAGAAAGGGAAGATAGATTATCTCTGTTTACTTGTATGACTGTCTGCCAGTGCAAAGAGAAGTCTCACTGGAGGTTTTCAGAGTTTTCCATGAACTACCATGTGTTCCCTAATTAAGAATAGGTATTTCCCTAAGCAGAGTAATATAATATTATTAAAGGGACCAATGTCAGGTATAACGCATCTGTCTTGATTGGTGAGTCAATTAAAAACTAAATAATTGATGAAAATTCATCCCGTAACAAGGTGGCAACAATGGAGTGTGAAGTAAACCTAAGTTAGGCCAGTGACTGTAAATATGGATCCTCTCCTTTTCTGGCTGCAACTCTGGTGATGCGAATTGTAAACACCACTTTTGGCAGCTTTTCCTTAGGGAATCCATCATGTTACAGTCTGGATTCCAGAAGGGGATGCTCTGCTCTCACTAACCATGATTCAGAAGCCAATGAGGCAGCCCTACACACACACACACACACACACACACACACACACACAAAGAGAGAGAGAGAGTGAGAGAGAGAGAGAGAGAGAGAGAGAGAGAGAGAGAGAGAGAGAGAGAGAGAGAGCACAACAAGAATCCCAAGTTTCAAAGTTATTCTTTAAAGGGCAAGGCAAAGGAAAAAAAAAAGATGACTAGAAAATAAAGGTCTTTTATATCCTCATTTAGAAATTCTCCTCAGGCTAACTGCTTGTTATTTCTGGGTGCATTGTGAACATGGAAAAGCAGTTGTTCCCACGTTTTAAAGTAGCTCCAATTGAATGTTTAACCTTTTGGCCAACCACTGTCACTATCTAATGGCTATTTTACATAGAGTATGCAAACATGGGGAGCACACACAATTACCATTTCATAGAGCTCCTAATGGGCTAGATGGATGGAAGGGAAATCAACCCATGGCCTCTGTGGTAGAGAGGGCTAGATGAAGAGATGTTTGCAGTGATTTCAGAAGAAAAATGTCATACCAGTCAAACTCATTTTTTCTATTAAATGGTGGGTCCTCTAAAGTAACCCCATTTTAAATAATTAATGCTATTTCCATGAGCTTCAGAATCTCTATAGATTATTCACAAAGAGGAATGATTATACTTTCTAATCCTGGTGTTATATTTAGTAACTTACACAAGCTGCTAGCGGACATGAACCTCTTAGTGCACTCAAAATAACCACCTCTCCCTAGCATTCATCACATGTCCATTGTTGATAAGTAACAGAGTTTATTTACTTGACACCAGCAAACTCTTTTCTAGTAGAGACCCAATTACTAAAATAAAGATAATGATAGTGATAGTAATAACTAGCATTTATGTTGAGCTTTAAAATTTACAAAGTGCTTTACATTATGTCATTTAGTTCTCATAATGACTCTTGACAGTAAGTGCTATCCTTATCCCCATTTCACAGATGAGGAAATTGCGGCAAGCAGAGGTTGAGTGGCTTGCTCAGGGTCCCAATGCTGGTAAATGTTTGATGCCAGATTTAAACTCAGGACTTATGTCACCCTGTCTCTTTCTATGATACAATTTGCATGCTGGTATTTTCTGTGTTGGAAGCTAAATATCAGATATCAATATCAATATTAGATCTGTTGCTTTCCACTCTAGAGATGTTAAGAAAAATGGAATCATGTCATTTCTTCCAGATAGATAGTTCACACCTGGAATTTAATTAGAGTACAGCAAAGACACACTGAAAATCCTAGGCACGGCTTATATGGAAGTCATGGAACACCATATACATAAAGAAAAAAAGAACTTTCTAAATTGAAAAAAATCAGCTTTTAAAAGATACTTTTTCTTTTGAAATATTTTATTACGTTTGATTTTGCCACAGTAGACACTATCCAACATTCAACACCCTTCTGAATGCATTCTCTGAAAACAGTTAAATCAAAACATTTGCCATCAGTCAGGCAATGAGCATTTGTGAAATGTCTACCATGCAGCAGACACTGTACTAAGTGCAAAGAACAAAAAAAATGAAAAAAAAATAATCCCTGCTCTCAAGGAGCTTACAATCTAAGGAGGAAGGCAACATGCAAATAGCTATGTACAAACAAACTATATACAGGATAAATTAGAAATGATCAAAAGTGGTAAGGCACTGGAACTAAAAACTGGAAAGGCTTCTTGGAGGTGACATTCTGGCTGGGAAAATACCTGCCCCTTTTCACTTTTGTAATAATACTAATTGACATGTAAATAGTGTTAGCCTGTGCCCCATGAAAACTTCAAAAAAGAAGAAAGTTGGAAGGGTCATAAACAGAAACCATGGAAAGTAAAAAGGAAGCCCTTTCAGATATAATGGAAACACTCCAGACAGGGTCTTAGAAAGGGATTGAGAGGTGAGCAACTCAGCTGCATATGAAAACCCAGGAAAAATAATGAATTTATCAAAATGTACATATTATCCCTACATCTTTGTTCATAGGCACTCCTCTGGTTAACGTTCCAACAGGAATCTGGAATATTTAACTGGCTCATTACTTTAAGTAAGAGTGGCATCCCTCACTGAGTATAACTTGTGTTGAAAAATGAAGAATAGTGGAACAGGAAAGGGTAGACTTTCGTACAGAGGCGACAAACTTCAGATACAAGGTACTGAAGGAATCGGTGCCTATGTCACTGAAGGAGGATAGGCTTCTCCCAATCCTAGGCTAAGAGTTTCTGCCCTTGTCTAAAGAACCAGTAACACTCTAAGTTGAACAGATCATTGTAACACTTCATCAGAAAAGACAGCAGTCCCACTCATCTGAGTCAGAGGAGAGTGGGAGTAGAGATTTCAACTGATCAACAAATAAGGAGCCCAGAAAACCAACTTGTCCATCACAGACATCATGGTTTATGAAAATCCCAGAAGCCTAATGTAGTTCAGGATGAAAATCCCATCCTGACCTGCCTGACACAGCCCAGGAGGTGGAATGACTGTTCAACTCAGCCCAGTAATGTCATGACCCCCTTGCCTGAGACAACCTTCCCTATAAGGAATAAGTCTATTTGAGCAATGGAGCTACTCATCCTTCACCGATACCAATGCCCTATCCTACAGTAATTTTTTTTTTTTTTTTTGCCAAGGGAAAAGACAAAGTTTATTAAAGATTCACCATAATGGGTTGTCTTAAGGGAATCCCACCTTTGTGACGCCTGTTTTCACAAGCGGGCCAGATTCAATCTAAGCTGAGCTAGATTGAATATGAGCACCTTCATGGAGGCAAGATGGAGATTATATACACAAAGATTTCCTACAGTAAATTTTATGAGGGATCTCCAGAAGAAGAAACTATCCTGAGGCCCCGCTGGCCTAGACCTGCTTTAAGCATGAATGTCCACTAGATGTCCCTTACTACCATTATACTTTCAGGTCATACCCACTCCTTTTCCTTTCCCATGGACTCAAAAAAATCCCTAATTGGGAAGGGGGGTGCATTATATCCATTGATTTTGCCATGTCAATTGAATAAATGCCTTTTCTAAAAGATGAGTTATATGGCTGATTGGTAAGAAGCTCATTGGTTAGGACTCATGAGCTACAGTGGTAGGACTCAGGGCATTATCCCTAAAACTCAAGGTGGCAGTTGTCCTATGGAAACCCAACATGCCAGTGTGACTTCAGTTGGTGTAGCAACTTGGAGAGGATGCTTCAAGTGTTTCAAGATTTAGAAAGTGTTTTAGATGCATTATGTGATCATCCATGATGGGTCCATGTGATTCTCACTACAACTACATGAGATAAAATCCTTGGTGTTATTAACCTAACTTTCTATGGCCTTAGGTTTGTTGTCTTTTAGTTTTGCCTTGATTTACATTACTGTAATCACTAGACCTAGCTTTCTTTTGACTTTGCTTTCTTCAAATCACATAGCTTCACTGAAGTTTTACCATATTTCTCTGAAATCCTGACACCTGTCATTCCTTATATCTATAGTATATCCCGATACAATTTCTTCAGGTAGCAGCCTATATTATTGGGCACATATATTATTTCTATATTTTTGCTTTGATATGGTAGCACAGGGTATGGACATAGAGTCAAGAAGACTTGGGTTCGAATTTGGCCTCCAATATGTACTAAATGTGTAACCTTAGACAAGTCAATTAACTTCTACTTGCCTCATTTTCCTCAAATGTAAAATAAAGGGATAATAACAGAACATACCTCCTAGGGTTGTAGTGAGGATTAAATGAGATAATAATTGTAATGCCCTTACGACAGCGCCTGGGATATAGTAAGCACTTAACAGATGCTTGTTTCTTTTCTTCCTTCCATCATGTTATTGTTCGAGGAAGTACTTTTTCTATATACCTTAAAATTCAGATACATTTATATGGGTTAGCTTGGCCCAATGGAAAGTCGACTAGACTGAGATTAAAGGACCCTGAGATCCAGTTCCATGTTTACCATCACTGCTTTTCTGTTTTCTTTTGGCTGAGTAGCACTGCAGTTTCTTTTTCCGGAACTGAAAGACATGGACTAGGTGATCTCTAAGTAAGGTTCCTACTCATTAAAATTCTTTCATTCTATGTTTTACCAAAAAGAAATAAACTTATTTCTGTTTAATACATCTTGATAGTGGAAAGGAAAAAAAAAGATGTCTTGTTATTTGTGATGTTCCATTTAACAAAAGGGACTCTGCAGTGTCCAAGGTATACAGTATTAGTGATTTGTCTATGACTTCTGAAGGAATAAAAAGTGATTAGGATCTCCAAATAAGAACCACTTATGGGAAGGAGCACACTCAAATGTTTTCCCCTGTCTCTTTAACAAGTGCACTTCCTGGTAAATGGGAATTGTCTCCAACAAGAAAGAAAAATGCCCGTTTAGCTACCTGTACTGAATACCTCGGGGGAACATAGCAAATGTCTGACATTGTACAGTATAGCAATGTTGATCATGACAGCAACAGTATGTGACCTGCTGTCAGAGCACACTGGGACAAACCCAAAACATGTTCCAAATGTCCTCATAAATACATTACCCACCTGGGGGATGGTCTCAGCCAATGACTACTGAAGGATAAGTTTGTCATCAACACATTGCTCATTGTGGTCTTCTTGCAAGTCACAGAAGGTTTATTACATTCTAAGATGCCATCTGGGGCAATTTCTACCATCACAGCCTCAGATTTTAGAGGCAGTGGTTCATGTTTGGGGTATTTATTACTACAAACACATTAGGCATAATTGGATTTGTCCAACAAAAGTGACAGCTCCTGTAGCCTAATAATTTCTCGTGCAGTTTTACCATTTTGATAAAAATTCAGTTGCTGATGGCATGTGGGAGGATTCATACAGGAAGCTGTATCCACAGGCATCACTTAACAGAGCCCAAAGGCTGTAAGGTTTTCTCTTTAAATAAAGATTAGAGTCAAATTACTTAATCTGGTATCCTTTATTAAAATGCAAACCTACATCTGATGGGTATTTAAGGATTCACTTTTTATAGGTCTTTAAAAGAAACATGGGAGATAGGTGATGCAATGCATACATTTCCAGACCGGGAGTCAGGAAGCCCTGACTCAAATGCAGCCTCAGATACTTACTAGCTGTGTGACCCTGGGCATGTCACTTAACCTTATTTGCCTCAGTTTTTTCATCTGTAAAATGAGCTGGGAAAGGCTATGCGAACCACTCCAGTAAAAACGGGGTCACAAAAAGTCAGACACAACTGAAAAATGACTGAACAACAAAAAGAAACATTCTCTAGTTATAACCTTTGGGATGATAAAAGATGGACTATAAGACAATACGAGCTTGGGGATTTAAAATGTTGCAGAAATGCTTCTACTTATAATACCTTTATATTATCCCTGTCAGCCCCAATCTCAACTCAGCAGATACTACAGTGTCTTCCATGGGGAAGAAAGTATAATTTTGAAAAAGAGCAAGCCTTTTATTTTTCTTCCTTCTATTCTCCTCTTATTTTTGAGGATAGTCTTCTTCATTTGAGCTCCATCCAAACCCTAAATAAAAGCCACTCTCATCGACAAACACCTGTCTGGCAGATTTTTGCCCATATTCATATCAAGGATCAACAAAAATGTTTCTAACAGGTATTTAAAAGTTACATGAAAGTTATGCTTTAAAAGACTATTGCAAAAAAAAGTCTTCTAAATTAAAATTCCCTTTTCCTGCAAGGTAATTTTAAAGGAGGAAATTATATCTCTATATTAAATGCATCTTTAGACACTCAGAATTTTTTTCCTATCTATAAATACACATGTTCT
This sequence comes from Trichosurus vulpecula, assembly GCF_011100635.1. Lineage (NCBI taxonomy): Eukaryota > Metazoa > Chordata > Mammalia > Diprotodontia > Phalangeridae > Trichosurus > Trichosurus vulpecula. The sequence continues at coordinate 289,425,005 of NC_050576.1, read as the reverse complement.
CTGTGTCCATAGATACAGCTAATTTATAATTGGAGAATTCTTTAGGGAAAAAATAATATAAATAAAATAAATCTGCTAACTGTTAGCTGGTAGTCAGTGGACTTAAAAATTCACTCATTAAAATCACATATCTTTGTATCAAAGTCAAGTACAAACTTCAGTGAAATCCATACAATTTTATAATATTAATCTTATTTGTCCTTTCCATGCCATGAACACCTCTCTAAGATAAACCATTATTACCTCATATCTAGATAATGTTTGTTTTTCTCAAGGCCTCTAATCTTTCCTTTGTCCAAGGAATCCTACAAGTGGCTCTCAAGGTAATCTTACCAAAACCCTGTTTTCATCATCACATTTCCCCACTCAAAACCCTTTAATACCTTAATAGTGTTTGTAAGACCAAATCCAGTCTTCCTGACCACGTAGGGAATAAAATCCATATTCAGATCCCAAAGTAGTTTCTCAGATCTCTTCATGAATCTTTTATTCCAGGCAAGTTTTATCTATCCACTGAAAATCCGTATATGTTATTTCTATGTTCTTTTGCTTCCACCCAACTTTCATTCCTTTTCTGTCCTTGCCAAATGAAGCAAATGCAACATACCCTCCAAGATATGGGTTCTGATGTGTGATTTTGCACAGGTGTGTGTTTGTGTGTATATGTGTGTGTGTTATCGACTTTTTGGGTAATCTAATGAATTTTATATCCCCCTTCTCAGAAAGTTTTTTTTTTTAATCCACAGGACTGCAAAAAGGAAACTAATTATTTTGAAATAAAGCTGTATTTTTACCCATTGAAGTTAACAGACCACCTGAAATGTATTCATGGACCCCATTGGGGTCTGTGAACTTCTAGTTGAGGCTTTATCTTAAGATCTCACCATAGTCCTATAGCTTCCTTTAAGCCAGCCCTGATCATTACAGTAAAGAGTGACTTCTGGCCTCTCCTGAAATCCTGAAGCACTTATTATTAAGATGAACAGTTGTAGTTTTATATACATGTGTGTTTATGTACATATATTTATGCATACATATAAAGAGTACATGCATGCGCACACATGTCTATATGTGTGTATACATACACACACTCTCCAACAACATTTTGAGCTCTTGGGAGCAAGGAAGGACCAGATCTTTTCTGTGTGTGTGTGTGTATGTGTGTGTGCGTGTGTGTGCGCGCGTGTGCTCACACGCACATGAATCATCCATAGCTTCTCACATAATGCTGTTCACACAGTCATTGCTGTGTATATTTGCTAGTGATTTTTAAATAGTCATAGAATTAGAAGGGTTCTTAGATATCATTTAGTCCTAAAAGCTTCATTTTATAGCTAAGGAAACCAAAGTCCAAAGTCCAAAGAGGGGCTGGGACCCGCCCAGAGCTAGTCATTCAATGAGTTTCAGAGTTTAAACCAGAATGTAACACTTTTCACATCCAGTTAAGTGCCATAGTACTTCTCTTGCCAGAAAAAAAGTGTCCTAGAGAGATGAAAGGCAAGACAAGTAAGGTCATAATAAGAGAGCACACAGCTGTCTTTGATTAGATCAAGTCACCAGACTCTACTCAATTTTATCTCCTACATTGAAAGAACTGGTTGATTTGATTACTGGGCCACCATTACTGATCACTGAAAATGTGTAGTGACAGACATGCTTCAAGAGGAAAAGGCAAACGTTATCTCTATTTTCAAGTTAACAGGATAGCTTTGACAAGTAAAGTTATATACTGGTAAATGACTGATCTCTAATGAAATACAAGAATATATTTTATAGGGACTCTTTACAAATTTTTAGAAAGAGATTTGGTGATGACTAAGACTTAGCATAGCTTTATCCAGAACAGATCACAATGCCCTACTTTATTTCTTTTCTTTATAGGATTACTGAACAGGCAGGTGAAGGGAATGACATCAATTAACTCTTATTTATTAAATACCACAGGCCTATAGGCATTGTGCTAAGTTTTGGGGATACAAGTACGAGGAATTAAATAATCCCTGCATATAATCTAATGGGGGAGAAAATTAGCATAAACGTATAAAACATAAAATGTATACAGCATGCACACACACAGACACACACATAAGCACACACACATATACACATGTAAAATAGTTGAATAATTAAAAGTTTGGGAGGGAGGTCATTAGCAGTTGGAGGGATCAGTAAAAGCTTCTTACAGGAAATGGTGCTTATGTTTTATCTTAAAGAAACAGAAGGACTCTGTGAGGTAGAGGTAAGGAAGGAGTACATTTTCAGCAGTACATTTTCATACTCAGTGTATAGGCGTGGATATGAGAAATGGTTAGTAGTATGTGAGGAACTTAAACAAGACTAGTTGTATTGGATCAAAAGTATAATATTCAATAAAGCTTACTCAGGCATCCTTAGACTAGATAGGCCTTGGGACTCTTCTCTACTCTGGGATACTTTGAATTTGCTTACCTAGTCAATGTACAATCGATCAGTAGATTCTTTGATAATGTGCATATACTGAAGCCAGCCTAACCCTTTTAACAGTCACCATAACAGAATAGGATCATAGGTCTAAGTACTATATAAGTAGGTCCTGCAAACATTGATTTGTAAAGGGCTTTAGAAGCCAAAAAGACAGACAGAGAGACAGACAGACAGACACACACACACACGCACAGACACACATACACACACACACACACATATATGTTGTACTAGAGGCAAAAAGAAGCCACTGGAGTAAATTGAGCAATGGAGTCATGTGGTCAGATGGGAAATTAATAAAAATTACTTTGATAGCTCTGTGGAGTAAGTAGAGACTTAAGTCAGGTAGGACAATTGGGAAGTTGTTGCAATCATTTAAGCCAGAGGACTGATGACATGAATCTCTCTCAAACTAAGTTTTGAATGCTAAAAAGGGGATATATGTGAGAGATCACAAAGATGGAAGCAGAATAATTTGGCAACTGAATGGATATGTGGGGTGAGGAAGAGGAAGGGGTCTAGACTAAAGTTGAGGTTATGAAGACAGACATGGTAGACATTGAGTTCAGTCAAACATTAAGCAAGTAAGCCAGCAACAAAGAAAAGTCCAAAATAGCCCTCAGTCTTGTGAAGTCCTCTTTCACTACCACGGTAACAGTGACTGACTTCTAGAAAGAGGAGGGGAGGGAGGATGCTAGAAAAATCACATTAATCTTGGCTTTCTGTAAACATTAACACGCTGAATTGCTAAATCCAAATAGTAGCCATAAATACAATCCAGAAGAGGCTTTTCTAGTGAAATGCTCCAGCTGTCTGTCCTTGGCCCCACTCCATTTAGTAAAATTTTTATCAGTTATATCAATGAAAGAAGTTGTTTAGTCAGTCTATCAGGGTTTATCAAGCATCTACTCTACATCAGGCACTGTGCTAAGTTAGCGGGATACAAAGAAAGTTCATGAAAGAGAGATTTTGACTTGATTTTAGGGAAAAGGTATGTCAAATATGCTGTAGAGGGGATGCTTGTTCAGCTATGATTGGACTAAATAGCCCCCGAGGACCCTCCTTACTGTAAGATTCTTTGAATCTGTTTATATCATCAATGTACAATTAATTAAGCGATTATTTGATAATGTGCATGCACTGAAGCCTGCCTAACCCTCAAACCCATCAACGTGACAAAATAGGAACCTAAGTCAAAATAGTATATAATTATCTCTTGCAAACATTGAGTCCCCCCTCCACTGAACATTTATTTAGTGCACAGTTAACATAAGTTGAGAAATTTAATGGGATGACTATATTCAAGACCAAACAAAAATCCATTGAATTATCAGTGCTCTTAATACTCATTAATAGTATGTCATATTTAGCCAACTTTTCCAACCCTTTTAAAAGTTATATTAAAACAACTGATCAAAGCAATGGCCAAATATCATTCTAGGGCACTGATGAAGAAACATGCTACCCACTTCTTCCCAGAGGTGATGGACAAAGGATTCAGAATGAGACATCTCTTTTTTGGACATGATCAATGTGGGAATATTTTTTCCTTGAATATGCTAGGGTTTTTTCCATTTGGATAAGGGGATATAGGGCAATGAAAAATATAATTGTTCATCGAAAAAATAAATTTTATAAAGTTGATTTGAAAAAAAGAAACTGAAATATCTTTCTTATTGAACAGGTTATGATCGGCAGAGAATAACTAATGGTTCTTATTTATCACATGACTTAGGGTTTTAAATACTTTGTTCAGGAAAACCTATATCATTTTTTACATCCCTTAATCCATCCCTTAAAAGTCTCTTTTATATTTTCCTTATTTTGTATGAGATACAGAGGTTAAGTTACTTTTCCAAAATGACACATCCAATAAATATCTTCAACATTATTTAACTTTAATTACTTAAACTTCAAGATCCACATTCTTTCTCCTGCACTATAGGATTATGCTTCTTCAGAGCAGGCATGAAAAGGTTTCAAATTCTTGATTCTACAGGACAAATGATGAGAAAGACTTCCATGTTAATAAATTGGTAAGTTAATATGGGTCTAGAATATTGAACATCATTCTGCACATTAGGGTACTGTGTTGGTTGGTTTTACTTTACCCTTTTTCTTTGTTATAAACCTCTTAGGGAATGTAGGGGTTATTTGGACTTAAATATGACTTAAAAATTAAAGCCATAAATTGAACTTTAAAATCTGTATTAGTCACATTAAAAGCAAAGTTCAGATGACTCCTATTAGAAAGGCTAGTACAATGAGCACTTTATTTACAGGATTCAGGCTTCAAAGGAACATAGAGATTTTCTTTCCAACATTCTCATTTTATACAAGGCCCAGAAAGGTGAGGCAGGCTGTGAAAGATTACAGGGCAATGATTTATAATTATACCTTCTCTAAATTGCCCTATCTAATGGTCTTTCTCAATTTTCATCTTTTTTTTAACCTTTCCATAACCTTTGACACTGTAAATCACCTTGTCTATCTTGATACTCTCTCCTCTATTGATGTTTATTACAACACTTTTCTTGGTTCTCCTCCCATATGTCTGACCACTCATCCTTCTGCTTTGCTGCATCTTTGTTCAGCTTATGTCCACTAACCATGGTATCCTTCAAGGTTTTGTCCTAGGCCTCTTCCTTTTCTCCCTCTATACTATCTCACTCGTTGATCCCATCAGCTCCCATGCATTCAATCATCCTTATGTAGAAATTCTCGTGTCTATTTATTCAGCCCTAAAACAACTTTCAGTCTCACGTCTCTTACTGTCTTTTGGAAATCTTGAACTAAATGTCCCACAGACATGTTAAACTCAACATGTATAAAACTAGGCTCATTATCTTTCCTCCAAAATCGTCCCTTCTTCCCAACTATCCTATTACTTTTTCTTTCTTGACAGTATTTTCTTTTTTCTCCAATTACATGGCAAGACAATTTTTAGCATTCATTTTTACAAGATTTTGATTTCCAGATTTTTCTCTCTCCTCTCTTCCTAAAATGGCATGTAAATTGATATAGATTATAAATGTGCTATCATGTGAAACATATTTATATATTAAGCACAGTTTTGAAAGAAGCAACAGATCAAAAGGAAAAAATATGAAAAAGAATAAATTGAATGAAACATGTATGTTTCAATCTGCATTCAGAGTCCATCAGTTCTTTATCTGGATGTGAACAGCATTTTTCTTTGTGAGTCCTTTGTATTTGTCTAGGATCTTTGTTGCTGAGAAGAGCTGGGTCATTCACTGTTGGTGATCAAACGATTTTGCTAGTTTTCCTACTTCTATTCTTTTCACTTTGCTTCAGTTCATACAAGTCTTTCCAGGTTTTTCTGAAATCTGCCTGTTCATCATTTCCTAATGCACAATTGTATTCCATTCCATTCATATACCACAGCTTGTTCAGCCATTTCCTATTACTTTCAAAGGCACTACTATCTCCATTCACCCAGGATTACATTTTTAAAAGCATCCTCAAACCCTCACTTTATGGACCATAAATAAGCAATGCATTTCTAAGTCCTGTTCTTCGTTGAAAATACCTTTGCAACATCTCTCATACACACTTTCTTTTCTACAGTCCTTTTCTAGGCCCTCATTTCTTCACTTCTGGAAACTGTCAATAGTCTTCTGAATGGTCTCCCTCTCTTAAGTCTTTCACCATTATCAATAATCCTTCACTAAACCGTCAAAAAGAGCTTCCAAAAACACAGGTCAGACCATGACATAACCTTTGGTAGCTCCCTGTCACCTCCATGGTAAGCATAACAGCCTCTTTTTTGGCATTCAAAGCTCTTCAAGAACTACTTTTCTAGTCTTTGAAATACTTTGTACTACTATATACTCCATGATGTACTGATATTGGCCTTCTTAGTATTCCTTGGACATAACATTATTTCCCAACTCTCAAACACTCCATGGTCCCCATTTTTAGAATGCGCTCTTTCTCCTTGCCTTGGCTCCTTGAATTCTGTTGTTTCATCCCAGATAGCTCGTATCCTATACTTGTCAAGAAGCTTTTCCCAAATCTGCCAAATGTGGAATTGCCTTCCCTCTAAGTTTACCTTCAGTTTACTCTATATGTATCTTGTGTGGCATGTATGTTTGCATCTTGTCACCTCTATTAGAATGTGTGCTCCCGGAGTACAAGGATTGTTTTTGCCTTTCTCTGTATCCCCTGCACTTAGCACAGTGTGAGAGAGAGGGAGAGAGAGAGGTAGGGAAAGAGAGAGGGAGGGAGAGAGAGAGAGAGAGAGGGAGACAGACAGACAGATAGACAGACAGACACAGAAGAAAGAGACAGAAAGACAGAGACAGAGACCAAGAGAGAGAAAGACCAAGAGAGAGACAGAAAGAGGTGGGAAGGTTGAGAGAGAGAACTTAACAAAATCTTGTTGACTTGTTGATTGGACTGGATTTTGACTACAAATCCAGTGGTTTTTCATGCAAAATAGGTATTCAATAAATACTGCTTCACTGATTTCTGGCAAAATTAAATTCCTAAGGGAGATATAATATTTATTTTCTGTGTGAGAACTTATTTAATTTATTTCCTAAATAATATATTGATCATTAAAAGATACTTTAATGGAAAGTCTCTCTCTTACTTTGTTTGTAGCCATAATCAAAATGAAAAATATCTAGTCTATTCTCTTGAAGCTCACCTTTCAGGTTGGATAAGTTTTATTAGAGAAGCTTTTCCCAAAATTCTTGATCTTTTAGACAAATTTGATTTTCACCAGTATCTATGAAAGATCACAATAATAACGCACCAAAATATTGCCTAAGTGTATTATTAGAACAATACTCTAAAAAGAAGACTTACTTGCTCAGAAATAAAGGGAAATCATTGACATCAAATACTGTTCCAAGGATCTTGGCAAATACCTGCTAACAGTGAGTTTTAGCTGGATTTAAGTTGTTTCAGGTTCAGGTTCACTAACTGCCCTGGCACCACCACCACCATACACACACACACACACACACACACACACACACACACACATAACACACACGGCATACACAGTGTCACACAGTCAAAACTAGTTCTTCTAAAATGTAGTGGGGGAAAAGCCTATAAACAGGGTAACCTCTAACAGTAATGAGCTCATAAAAATGCTTGAACCCTAGCTTGCTATCTCCTTGTGATTGCTTAACTCATTACTGCCCCCTATTTTGACAGATGAACTGGATATTTATGGCCGACTGGAATTTAAGGAGGACAGTCTTCATAAGAAGAATTTTATGTGAAGTCATGAGAGAGAAAAAAAAAACAATTCTCCACTTAATAAATAGAAGTGAGTGAGTGTAAGGTAAACGAGGGACTGTATGTGGAGGGGAAAAGCTCTAGAGGATTTTTTCAATAGCTATAATGGAAGAGTGAGAAAATAGAAGATTAAAACTTAATAAAACAATAACAACTCACATTTCTATCAAATGTTAAGGTTTACAAAGTATTTTCATCAAAAATAACCCTATAGGGTCAAGTTTAATTTATCAGCAGAAGTCCAACTTTAACTCACAAATGCAATAGGCCATACTGAATTTCAATTGGTTTGATCACATGAGTGTGACTGATACAGAGACTGAGATACAGGAGCCTCTCCTTTCTTTTCAGAAATATAACCATGTTGTGTATTATAAAGTCCTTCAGGGTAGCATGTAGCTGATGGAGTCACAGAATCCCAAAGTTGTGGAAGAATTTATGAGTTCACCTAATACAAATCCATCCTCAATTCCCCTGGATAATATTGCCAACAACTGACAATTTAACCTCTGCTTAAAGAAACCCAACAGCAGTGAGTTGATGAATTCAGGAGGAAGTCCATTCCCTTTTGAATGAATGTGCTGTCAACTAATTTTTAGGAATTTATACTTACTGTGAAATTTTCCCTCTCTTAAGCCAAAATCTACTTTAAAAAATTCTACCCATTTGTCCTGGTTCTCTGCTTTGGAACCAAGAAGAGATCTAATACCTTTTCCATCTGAAAAGCCTTGGTGATATTAATTATACTGAATATAGTATATTAATACATATATCACATATATAATGTGAATATATTGCATATATTGTATTCCATCCCGTTCCACCCTGGTCTTTCTTTTTCTCCTTGCTAAACATTTCCAATGTTCAATCATTGTCAAAATTTAACTTTGTGCACACTCCTTTTTTTGTAGGCAGAAGATCATGGCCATGAGAAAACATAGAAATTCGTTACAAACATTTAATCGGAAAACTGATACTGCTTTTGATGAGATACCAATGAGATGCTATATGATTTTTATTAATGTCATAGGTTAATTACTCATTCATATAGGAAACAAAATTACATTTGCAGCTTGAGAGAAACAATGATTTAGGAAAATAATCAAATAAATGAATTATAGTATCTCAGAATTACAGAGCTACAAAAATACTAGAGGTCATTCAATTTTAAAGACAAGGAAGTGAAGACCAAAAATGATGCTTGTCTGAGGTCAAATGACATCAATAAGAAAGATCAAAACCAAGACACATTAAACATTTAAAGATATCTTTTTTTCTGTTAAAGTTCTCCTATGGTATAAGGTCTTACTTAAGTTTCTGTTTCTTTCCTATCATCAACAAAGCACCCTTGTTTATAACCCAGTACTTTATAAAAATCTAACCTTGTTTCCATCAGCTGAGTTGTTTATAGATGTGAGAACTCTGCCTCATTCATCTAGTCATTCAACAAACACTTAGTAAGCACCCAATAGATTCAGAGTACATAAACATTTGAAGGCACTTATTATTTTTAGCATCTTTTGCTCCAAATTAAATAATCTTTTGCCAACTATGCCTCTTAGAATGTCTCCTTTCCTTCAGATCTCATCTCCAAGACCCCTTCCTCTTTGAGGCTTATCCTGATTCCCCTGGCTTCAAATTCTTTCCCAGAAATTACTTTAATTATATACATGTATCCTCCACTTTCCTTCCTTCCTTCCTTCCTTCCTTCCTTCCTTCCTTCCTTCCTTCCTTCCTTCCTTCCTTCCTTCCTTCCTTCCTTCCTTCCTTCCTTCCTTCCTTCCTTCCCTCCTTCCTTCCTAAAACCTTAAACCCAGTTCACTCTGAAGCTCATAGACTGGACCACAATAGGTCCCTGCCCAAGCTCCACTTAATGGTTGTATTTTGGGCCTCCTGGCTTAGAGTGAATGTCAATGATAACTGTTTCTCTTTGGAACAGCAACCCTGAGGGTCTTTCCCTCCCAGCTTGATTTTTTTTTCTTTTTTTCTAATTAAAGGGGCCATCCCTTGACTCACTTCTTAAAAAGAACTATTCACTCAATAGGCATTACCTTACTCTACATGAGTACATGAAAAGGCCATAGCCTAAAAGGGCCAGGGTCTCTCATTGCATCCTGGGTCATCTCCAGTCATCCTGATGAATATCTAGTCACTGGATCCAGATGGCTTTGGAGGAGAAAGTGAGACTGGTGACCTTGCACAGCCCTGCCTCACTCAGATCAAAGTCAACTGCAAGTCATGTCATCATTTCCCTGATGCCATGGTCCTCTTCGAAAATGAAGGACAAACACAAAACTAAATGTTTATTGATTATCTTATCATGCTCTGTGTGACTGACTCATTCTAATATGAAAGTTCACAATCTTAGCTGTGATATTTTACTGATAATTTTGGCAGGAATCAAACTACCAACTGTTGTCATACACAAAGTCTGATTGCCTAATTTACAATTTTGAAATCTACTTTTTTATTAAGAACTTAATCATCAATAAACATTTTATCAATATATCCATACATGTGTTTCTATACCCACATATGTACATATATTTATACTTTATTTATTTTAACATTCATTTTTTTAAATTTTTGAGTTCCAAATTCTCTTCCTCTAGTTCTTCCCTCACCCGTTGAGAAGGCAAGTAATACAGTATCAATTATACATGTGAAGTCACACAAAACATATTTTCATATTAGCAATTATCAACAAATATTTCCATATACAAAGGACAAGAAAAATGATTGTTAAGGAAAGAAATAGATTATTATGCCTTAAGAAATGATGAATGAGACAGATGTGAATGTAATGTGATATTATTGCAGAAGAAACAATTATAAACACGTAAGATTCAGAGAAATATGGAAAGTCTTGTATGAACTAATGCAAATGAGGAGAGCAGAATTAAGAGAACAATTTATTCACCAACCACAATAATAATATTAAGGAAAACAACTTGGAAAGACTCAGAACTATGATCAAGGAATTGAACAACTGAGACTTCCCAAGATTCCAATGGCAATGGCTTACATATTAAGGTTTATCTGTCTTCTGATAATTTTTCCTTTCATAACTGACAGTAACTATCTTTAGGCATGTTTATTATGTATGTTACTTTAGGAAAACTTCCATTTGACCCCTTATGTCTGATCTCCATGTGAAGATCCATGTCCAGCATGCAATGACTGACTTTGTGATTATTCTTCACTACTACAAATCATACTCTTTCTCCTTACATACATGGAGTTTTAGATTTAAGAGTTATAGAAATATTGTAAATGAGTCTAGTTCATACATGGTTCCAATGTAGATAGATATATAGACATAGCTAGATATAGATAGATCCTCTTTGAGGGTGGTAAACTTCTACCCCGGCATTTCTAAAGGAGATCACAGACAGAGAGATCACTGTGGATATACTTATTTCATGATACCAAAATTACAGTGATATGGAGAGATCATGTGTTTCTGGTTTGATATTATGTTCTTTGATTAGGCATGCTTTCCTGACACAAACACACTTCTCTAGCCTCTCTAGCCTCCTGTGACAAGCCAGTTTCTTTGCAATTTACAGAGAATAGCCTACCATAGAGCACTGCGATTAAATGACTTGCTCAGGCTCATACTGTTCATATATGTCAGAGGCTTATCTGGAACCCAAGCTTTCAGTCTACTATGCCACAGCTGCCTGTCACCAAGCCACTAAATCACAGCATTGTTCTTTCTCTGCCTTACCTAAGATCATGGATTTAGAGCTGGGATGGACCTCAGAGGCCAGATAATTCAACCCCCATTTTACAGTTGAGGAAACTGAGGCCCAAGGAATGATTTGCTCAACTCACATTCATGGACATCATTTGTACATTTCTGCTCAGATCCTCTGACTTTAGGGTCTGGTGTTCTTTTTCATGATACCACAGCAGGAAAACTTATGAAAGTAATGGACGCTTATTATTACATTTTCTCTTCCACATTTATTGAAACATTTTGGCATGCAAACACTTACTTAATAAGGTCCCTCAATAATCCAGTGTGGGAAAAGAATCTATATAATTAAATGAAATCACAGGCATAACTCGTGGTGTATCAATGTGTATATATTGCACGTATATGAATGTGCTTTATTGGGTCATGAATCTAAACACCAACTGATTGAGGCTCTTCCTAGATTTGCCCAGCATTTTATGAAACCGATTATTCTTATCTGACATAACTGTAATGTAACAGACTATAGTGACATTTGATTATATTCTCTTTTATTATTGCTTTGTAGTAAATTGTTCTCACCAATCAGTGATAAAACTACAGGGGTGATGATGGTGTTAACATGTAAAGACATCTTACACTACTTTCATGAATGCAATGAAAAGAAAAGACTAAAGAAACTTTCTCCATAAGTATACAGGCCCTTTCACTTCATTTAATCAACCCTCCCCCCCAAAAAAATCACCTTCAGAAATATCATTTTCCCATACTACACACACTAGATGAAGAAATATTTCTGTATGCACCAGAGACAATAATGCAGATCATTTCTTTTATACCTATTTCTTTCTCCTATACTTTGCCCCTCAACAATATAAGCCTTTGTCAAATGGAGTAAATTAATTATTAATTTTTAGATATGGATTGCGCTTGTATATCTTATAATTTTAGGATAGCTTGGATATCATTAGATAATTTGACTTTAATATTGACATTAACAAAATAACATTTGAAAAAAAGATTTTGCTGTTTTATTTACTAATAATTCTTGCTACTAATAATTATTAAGATAATAAAAGCCTTGTAGATATTTTGTGGTTTCTAGATATTCACTCTCACACCCCCCAAAAGAAATTGCTTAGTAATTTACCTATGGTATATTTCCTTATAGTAACACCCTTGTACACAAATTAAAAATTAATAGTCCACCAATATTTAATACTCATTAAGTTTTCATGAATCTTTCTTTCACAGAATCACAGGAAGTCAGTCAAAAGAAACCTTAGAAGCTATCTAGTCTGAGCTGTAACTGAAAAAGCATCAATCTTCTTTCCTAAATCCATGACACATAGTCTTTCCACCCTTTCACTCAAGATATCTAGTAAAGGAGAGAACCCACTATTTCTTGGGCTAGCTGATTCCACTTTTGCATATTTCTAATGGTTAGAAATTTTTCCTGACACAAAGTCTAAATTCGCATCTTTGCAACTGCCCTGATTTACTCCTAGTCCTTCCTTTCCCAAACAATGGGTTTGGAGTCAGGAAGACCTTATTTCAAATTTTGCTTCATACCCTTATTATCTGTGTAATCTTGGGCAAATCTCTGATTTCATTGAGTTTCTTTATCCTTATATCTATCATAGTGTGTGTATACATACATACATACGTACATTGTGTGTGTGTTTATGGAGAGAGAGAGGACTTAGTAAACTTTATATTACTAAATATGTATATATTTGTCTATATGTATGAATGTATATGATGTTCCTTCTAGCTCTAGATCTTTGATGCCACAGAATAAAAAGGTTTAAAAAATAGTGCTTCAAATGCTGAAACACAGCTGTTATATCCCCCTTGAATCTTTTCTTCTCTAGGTTAAGTTTGTCCAATTTTTAGGCCAATCTTTAAAAGACATCAACTCAAGGGTCTCTGCCATCATAAAGAGTAATGTCCAGAACTGCACACAGTGCTTCAGATGTGGTGTACCTAGAGTCCAAGGCAACTATTCCAACCTTGTCCAGAATGTTCTATCTCTCTCAATGTAACTTAAAGTTATATTGTCTTCCTTCCCATATTGGACTATTGAATCATATAATTTGTAGACCATTACAATATCTAGAATGTTTTCAAACTTAATGTTATTTACAATGTCTTACTGTAGCCTGTCAAGAGATAAGAGATTTTGAATTTGCCATTAACTGCCTTAGGTGTCTAATACTCCATCTGTCCCATATTTGTGCAGTTTTCAAAATATGATAAGCATGCTATAAATGCTTTTATCAAAGTCTTTTATGATAGTGTTAAACACATAGGACCCCGTAGAGATGCCTGGGATATGCCACTAAAGACATCCTTCCAAGCTGACATCTAACATCTAATGAATATGTTTTACTGTATGCTATTGAACCAATACCTGTATTTACCTAATGTACTGCTATCTAGCTCAGATCCATCATGGGACATGCCAACTAAGTTATCTTTTGTAACTTTAGAGAGAGAGAGTTTTTAGGTGTATGATGAGAGTAGAATCCAACCATCCATCCATTCCATTCATCTTTCCCTCTTTACTTCTTCTTTCTTCTAGGGAGCTGGGTGTTCCCAAAGGAATTCTCAAAGTGAAGAAAAGCCCAAAGTGGAGACTCCTTTCATTGCTAAGGATTCCCATCTCAGCTGTGAATTATAGTGTTAAAGGACTGCAGAGGAAGTGAGATGCTATGTAACTTAACAATGGTCACACAACCTGTTATGTGTCAGAGGCAGGATCTCAGCTGAGCTCTCACCAATTCTAAGGCTGACCCTCTCTCTACTATGTCATATTCCCTCGCAGTTCAAACAGCAGTTCCTTAAAGTCACTGAACAAATTGAACGATTTCTTGACAATAAATATCATCCTTATTTGGAAGCATCATGGCCTGTAACATCAATGTTTATGAGCACAGAAGAGATTTGCTTTGTTATGTATTTTCAATTATGTATTTCCACTGGAAAATTACACCATAATTTTTATATATCAGAATATTTGATGCTTGCTTTATTTTTTCCATAACACAGTACATTGGTATCATAACACAACACTGGTATCATAACAAAAACAGATAACAATTTGTGGCATGTCTAACAAATAAAACACTACATCAAATGAAAGAGTCAGTCTTTTGATTAGTCTGAGAATGAGTTCACATTTCAATTAAATCCCTTCTTATAATTTAGCATGCCCACATATTCATAGCATATTTTTTTCAAAAATCATTTGTTAATATCTGACAAAAGACTAGTTGAACCAATGCTAAAAGCATTAAACAGGAAAGAGTTGCAATAGTAGGTTTAAAAAGCCAGAAAACTAAAACAGCATGTCAATTTAGTATATATGGAGGGAAAAGAATCAATTATGATTTATAAGGACAAGAGCAACAGGTTGGTAGTTAGAAGACCACAGTTCTAGGCCCAGGTGTGGCAGTCAAATACTTGTGTAACTGAGCTTTCTGATGTTCCTTTAGCTCCAAAATGAGGCAGTTTGACTAGACAATCTTGAAAACCCTACAGTAATCCAAAACAAAATAATCCTGAAGAGGAGATTCAGAGAAAGAAATGTGAGGGGACTGATCCAAAATACAAGGGGAAAAATGACTGGTGATTGAGACAAAAATAATGATGCAATAGAATTAAAAAAATCAGAGAAATGGAAAACAATACAAAGGAGAAGTAGCTAGAGTTGGTGAAATACAAAAAGCCAATGAAAATAGTGAGAAATGAATGAGGGAAAATGAAATGGAACAATAGGAAAAGGAAACCTTATAATCTAGAAGGAAAAAGTACAAGATAAGTAGAATGATTGATAACGCAAAGAAGATCCAGTAAAAGGAAAACAGAATTAATATGATGTAGGGTAAAGAAGAAGAAAAACTCCAAGCTTGAAATTACCTTGTTGGTGGAGCTTCATTTTACATGTCATATTTTATAATAAGATACACTCTACTAAGGCTAGAGCTTCCTTTATGATTTGTATAGGGGATCACTTCCCTGTGGTGAAAAAACATATTGAATATTATTTTTTATGCACTCAGCTCATGCTAGCACCAACGGAAGTTGGGACAGATAAACAGGTGCAAGGTATGTGGGTGAGAGAATAACATATTTTCAAATATATTGACTCCACAACAAATAAGGACTATTAATCCTTCAGTAGGTTGTTTTCCCTTTTTTATATTTTAAAACAAAAAAATGTATTTTAACAAAAATTATGCATTAATTTAGGGATTTTTTTGGTTAATAAAACAACATAAAACAGAAATTTTAAAATTCATATATACATTCATCAATAGGATTTTTAAAATCCAAATGTTGATAAAAATTTAATAAATGCTGCTATCCCTATTTGTCAAATAATAAAACTAAGTCAAGTTATTTTTCAGGACTATTGGGTTGCTAAATTATGCCAAACTCTTAAAAGCTTTTACCATGCACATGGTCAGTTATTGTACCATGGCAATATTTCATTCAGCAGGCTGCTTTATAAAGGGGTGGGGAGATCACTGGTGATTGCTACCTTGGGAGATTTAGGAGGCAAAAATCTAATGAAGTAAGAAAAGCAATTGACTTTGAGTCAAAACCTTTCCCATTGAGTTCTAGCTCTGATTCGTTGTATAAATTTGAACTTGGTGATTACATTTTTGGAATTCTCTTTTGAATTTTCCTTCCTTTAACTTCAGCTGTGGGGTTGTAGCACCTTGAAATTGTGCAAAAATACTATTGTCTTTTGAAGAATTGACATGGGGAAGAGGCTTGTTCTGCTGGGCTTCAGGTGGTAGAAGTAAGAATAATAGGTTGAAATTACAGAGGGATAAATTTTAGCTCTATAAACATAAGTAGATTAATCTTAAAAATTATCAAAAAAGTGGAATGGAATTCCTAAGGAGGAAGCAAAGTTCTTCATCACTGGAAACTTACAAGAAAAGGCTGGATGACCACACTGAAGATGCTGTACCCAGGTGGAGAGAGTGGGCTAGAAGACATTTGAAGTTCCTTATAACTCTGAAATTCTATGATTATTGAATTTTAGGAGTAAGAGTTTAAAATAAATATCATTTCTTCCCTGAAATGGCTATATCTGTTCAGAGCAGCATTTATCAATTTTAATATGTTTCCCCATTCAGTGCTTAGTCCTTGTGATGTGTTTTGCCTACAAAGACTTCATATTTTGCTATCACCACTGGACAGGGAGCCCATATTATTCATGTTCATACTCATCTTTAATTTGAGGAAGGTGGCCTTGTCCCACCAATTTTTCATTGCCAAGGAGTCCATTTTTTCCCTTCTCAGGCTCTACCACCTTCTCAAAGTAATCATTTACTCCCTTCAATGACCATGTTAATTAAAATGTCACAACGGCATTCCATCTAGCATCAGATTATGGCTTTGTTTTTAAATAGCACACAAGAGCCATGGCAGGTAGCCTCAGAGGTAGAAAGCTGAAAAAGCAATGCAATCATTAATTATTTTTTCAGTCCTATTCTCCTTTGCAATACTGTGAGACTACTGAAAGTGACTGTACAACAGAAGGTGCTTATGACTCAGATATTGTTAAAGTGACCAATGATCCTTATTTGACCAGGACAGGCCTGAGCAATTTTAATAGGCATTTAATTTTTAAGATCTTTTACCCCAAGCTTGAATGATCTACAGTAGGTTTAATTGTATATAGTTTTAATGCAGTGTTATTAGATTAGATGATATCATTGATTCAATTATTCAAGTATAATCGATTTTAAATGTTTGCTGGTATTTAATCTACCATCAATTACTTGGTCCTTGGATGATGTCTGCTTCTTATTTAGAAAATGAGAATTTGTGTCAATGAAAAATATCTGTCTGATACCATGACAGGGAATAATTTTGAGTTGAACTATATTTGTGATTTCATTGTCATAAGAATTCCCTTCCCTTCCCCTAACTTCTATCATTGCACCTTTTATAATCCATATCTCATAGCCTTAGAAAGATTCCTTAGGAACTGAGGGAGTCAAGTGCCTTGCCCAGGGTAATACAACCAGTATGTGTCAGATGCATAAAAATCTACCCATTGCTGACTCCAAGACCAGTCCTTTTTCTAACACACCATGCTGCCTCAAGACAATGAATGATCACTGACCTTAAACACATAGCTAATAACAGTATATATGCCATTTGGGTTAAGACTTTTGCGGTGGAACAAATGTACTTTATCCAAGTTGAGGGTTTCAGGTAGGCTTTTTCAGGGAAATCTAGCTCTAGGGAAGACTAAACTTTCTGGAAAAGTAATCTAGGTGGTTGCTGATACTGCTTTTGTATATCTGTTGTGTTGGTGGAGGTAATTTAGGCAGGTGTGAGAGATATTACAAACCACTAGAAAGGCGGTATCTAGTTTCGAACCCCTGAAGCATGGAAAACATGTTTAGCAAAAGTTAACAACTGAAAAAGTAGAACACAGACCTCCCTGGAAACATTGTTTCCCTTTCATTATTTTAATGGTTTGATTTTCAGGGATATTCCAGGGGTGGGTGAGTTTCCACATAGTGTAAAACCTAAATCTTAACTAGTTTCTTTGAAATGAAAACAAAATTTTCATAAGTATCAAGGAAGACTATAAGAGTTGGAAATGGAGATGTGTAGGTGCAGAAAGTATAAGGAAAGGGAAGGATTATAAGAGGGATCAGAGTGTTTGTAGTGGAGCATTATGGGGACTGGCAATTAAATAAAAATAATTCTATCTTGGTTCAAATTGATCAAGAAATCTAGGACAGAAATTGTAGTACAACTTAGTTTCTTATTTATATATTCGTTCTGTAGAATTTAGTTATTTTTCTCATAGAACAGGTATTATAATACAGTTTTGAAAGAAGATAAAATGTTTTGCCCAGACTATCACATACCAATTGATGG
The DNA here is from genome assembly GCF_011100635.1 of Trichosurus vulpecula. Lineage (NCBI taxonomy): Eukaryota > Metazoa > Chordata > Mammalia > Diprotodontia > Phalangeridae > Trichosurus > Trichosurus vulpecula. Next base: position 289,406,650 of record NC_050576.1, on the reverse strand, counting down.
GCAGCCCACTGATTAAGCCTACCAATATATCTATCTTGGACAAAAATTGAAGATCAGTGATGGCCTGGGCCTGGAATTAATCAGGAGGAAGCAAGTAGGTTGGATTGCATTTGGAAATGGGACTGTTTTTCATGATTCCCAAACTACTACATACCATATATTAGCATCAACCTCTTATAAATAATGTTAGATGGCTAGAAAGGAAAAACAATCAAAATTATAGTAGCATACATAATGTAACACTAGATGAGAGTCTCTATTCCATGCCTTTACTATTTATTTATTTATTTATTCATCTTTATAAATTTATTATTTATTATTCTGTTCTGTGCCCTACCATTTTACATGTGGAGAAATGGAGAGCTAGTTAAGTGATCTGGCCAAAATTACACACTCGGTATCTGAGGTGGGGTTCAAAAACCAGCTCTTATGACTTCAAAACTAGTATTCTTTCTACAATATTACCAAAGTGAATTAACATGTAGCTGAATGGTAAGTGTGAGCAGACATAATGACAGCAACAGTTTGTGATAAAAAAAAAGTGGATAAAAACTAAAAGGAGGTGGAAGATTCTTGTAGGAAGCATAAGAAACAACAAACTGCCTGAGAAATCAGCAGGACAAGAAGAGAGCTTCCAGCAAAACAGGTAGATCTTCTCTGGAGGCAGGATGGCACAGAAAAGGAAAAAACCAACAATCACTTTGGGGACAAGAGAGCTGGGTTCAAATCTTCTTTGTCTTCTCCTGAGACAGGATATTGTTTGTGGAGGCACAATACTATCTCAGAAGGAACACTCTCACTGGAAATCAACACCCTGTATATTAGACTCATTGTAAGATCTCTCTGAGGGCAATTATGTGGTGCAGTGGATACAGTGCCAGACCTGGAGTCAAGAAGATATCTCTTCCCGAGTTCAAATCTGGCCTTGGACATTTACTAGTTGTGTGACCCTGGGCAAGTCACTTAACCCTGCTTGCCTCAGTTTTCTCATCTGCAAGATGAACTTAAGAAGTAAATGGCAAACCACTCCAGTATCTTTGACAAGAAAACCCCAAATGGAGTCACAAAGAGTCAAACAAGATTGGAAAACAACTTAACCTATCAAGGTCCCTGTAATATCTTCCTTCATGGGAGTGGCACCATGATAAGAGCTGAGGATACAAAGAAAAGTAAAAGACAGCCTCCCGTCCTCAAAGAATACACAAAATAATGAGAAAGGCAACATACAAACAACCATGTACAAAGAAGCCATATAAATAGATATTTAACAGAGATAATTAATAAAGAGATAATTAACAGAGGGAAGGTGCTAATTTTAAGGGAAATAAAGAAAAGCCTCTAGTTTGAAATGGGATTTTATCTGGGATTGAAAGAGTCCAGGGAAGCCAGGAAGCTGAGATAAGGAGTGAGAGAATTCCAGGCATGGAAGTCCAGCCAGTGAAAATGATTGGAGTTAGGAGATGGAATGTCTTGTGTGAAGGATAGTAAGGAGGCCACTGTCATTATCCCAGAGGATGTGTGTCTAAGGGGTGTGCAGATGTAAGGTATGAGAGGAAAAGAAATGTTGTGAGGTGCAGGTTGTTTAGTGCTTTGAATGCCTGAGAATTTCATGTTTGAACCTGGAGATGATACAGAGCCACTGCAGTTTATTGAGTAGGGGTTTGATGTAATCAGACTTGTGTTTTTATCAAGATCACTTTGACAAGTGGAGCCCAGAGGAGTCAAGAGAGACTTGTGGTAGGGAAGCAGTTCATGGCGGTAGTCCAGGTGTGCATCAGGGTGCATCAGGGCCTGCATCAGGCTTGTGGCAATGTCCGAGGAGAGAAGGATGAGTATAGGAGAGAAGTTTGGCAATGGACTGGAGATGGGGGTGGTGGTGAGGGAGAGTGAGGAGTGGGGTCTTTTTTCTCCTTTTTACTCTTAGCTTTCTCACTTTCCCATTTACCTTGTCAACCTGGATTTCTAGACAAATAATGGTACTCTCATAGAAAGACAAAAGGGAAAAAATAAAATTCAGCAAATTCCTGGAGAAATTAGATATAAAAGATTTATAGTGCTTTCTGATTGGTACTGCTAAAGAATATATATTTATGCATGTGTGTATGTATGTATACACACATATATGTATGTGTATATAAATATGCCTATTATACACTTATGCATATCATGTATGTATGTATGTATGTATGTATGTATGTATGTATTCCTTAGAAACATGTGGCGTTATTTCTCCCCAAATGGTAATGTATTAGGGCAAAAAGAACTGAAAAATAAATGTAAAAGGGCATAAATATTATATGCATTCTTTACAGACAATAGTGAAATAGAAATAGCAATCAATTCAGGGACCATAAACAAAATGTAAAGACCTAAATGGAAGCTTAATAATGAAAACCTAAATAATGAATGGGCCAAAGAACAAATTCTAGAATCAATCTATAGTTATTTGAAATAAAATGATAATAAGACAATATAGCAAATTTCTGTGTAGTCTTGAAAATAAAAAGATATACCCTCAAATATATTAATAAAAAAAGAAAAGTATGTTAATGAATCTGAGTATAAATTTTAAAGAGAGAAATCAAAGTCAAACAAATAAATCCAAATCTAGCATAAAATAGGGAACCTTAAAAATCAGTTGAGAAATAGATCAACTGGAAACCCCAAAAGATTATGGAACTCATAAATGAACAAAAAAGATGCCTTTTAAACACCAAAATACTGATAAAGCTTGAGGCAATTTGGTTAAAGTGGGAATAAATTGAAATAAACCAATGAAAAATGAAAAAGGTATAATTATAATAAAAGCAGAATAAATAGTCATAAGAACCTACAGTGTTCAATTATACACCAAGAAGTCTAAGAACACAAATGAAATGATTACTATAAAAATAAAATCCCCAAATTAACACCAAAAAGAGATCTTAAGTATCAAAAAAGAAAATAGAGCTAGTTACATAAGAACTAGCAAAGAGAGAGGGGAAAACTCCTAGCCCTAATGGATTTTCAGGTGTATTCTATCAAACTTTTAGAGAGCAATTAACACCCATACTGAACAAATTATTGTCAAAAATTGAGAAAGCACTCTATTCTTTTTATGAGATAATTATAGCCCCAATACTTAAACTATAGCAGGCTAAAGCAAAGAACTATAGACTAATATATTAATGAATACTGATTAAAATATACAGCATCTTATCAAGCATACTATATTAACTTACGCAAGAAATCCTTCATTCTGATCAAATTGGATTTACACTAGGTATGTAAGAATGGTTAAAAGTGAGGAAAACAATCAACATAATTAACAGAACTTAAAAAAAAATCTAAAACCCAGATTATCATAATTGAAACAGAAAATGCCTTTGGCAAAGTAAAATAGTCATTAACGCTATGAAATTTAAAAATACTGACAGAGAAGGATGTCTTTAATATTACAAAAGACCCTTTCTACAACCAAAACAAAATATCATATTCAATGTGGATACACTTGAACCTTTTCCAAAATATACAGGAATAAAGGATATCCCCAGCCCAGTCACCACTACTGTTAAATATAGTTTTAGAAATAGTATCAACAATTTTTTTTAAATTAAAGCACAGAAGCAAAAAAGAGACAAAGTCTTCTCTATATCCTGATACGGTTATGGTTTCTTTAAAAAAATCCTGGAGAATCACCAAAGAAACTACTTGAGATAGTATCTTCAGCAAATTTGCAGCTCTGCCCCAGAGTAGGGATATGAAAAGATAGCTCCCCCTGTCCTTTCTATAGGTAGAGGTTACACAGGTATGGGATATTTCTTATAATGTCAAGTTACTTAGGATGTATTGTCTTTCTCTTTTTCTTTTAAGATATTTGTCATAAGGGATGCTTCTCTGGGAGGATAGAAAGGAGGGACATAGGAAGAAATTCAGGTAATACAAAAACATAAGATACTCCTGACCTCCATTACTCCTGACTCCATTACTCCTGACCTCTGCAATACATATATGAGCAAAACAATATAAATTAAAAGAACAGTAATAAATAAATGCTATAAAATTATAACCAACTTTGGTTGTTCTGCTTACTTCATAGTTTATCAGTCCATGTATCTTCCTATGCTTCTCTATATGCCTCATTTAGATTGTTTCTTCCAGTGTAGTAACAATCCATTACCTTCATGTTTCATGACTGGCTCACTAATTCCCCAATCAATGGATGCCTTCTTTGCTTCCAAATCTTTTTGTATTAAAAGAAACTGATCCTATGAATAGTTTGCTTTTTATAGGATTTTATTGGTCCTATTCCAGAGGTTAGTTCATAATCTACCAATTTTTATATATGATAGTGAGTACCCTCTCTTATGGAGGGAATTCTAGTAGAAGAGGACAAATCATAGAGAAGAGTTTCATTGTAGGCAAACATGAAGCAATGAACTCTCAGATACCTAGTGAAAACTTGAGATCTATTACTTCAATTGGGTTTAATAGAATTACAGTTAGACTTGCCAATTTCCTTGAATAAGTGGGCAGTTTCCCAGATTCCCCCTGAGTTTGTGATTTTTAAATATTGTTATTATTTTTTTCAGGGTATCAGCTGTAGCAGGCAGGCATCAGCATCAGCATAGGGAGTATGGCTTCAGATTTCTCAGTAGACAAATTAAGGAATACTTTAGAATATTTTATGAGCCACCAAGTAAGATTAGGTTAGTTATATGGCAATTCAGAAGTCACCCACTGAACTCTAGCTTCCGTCTTGGCGGTCTGGGTCTAGGTACCTATGAAATAAGGGGAATTTCCATTTTGGAAACATTAAAGGCTAAAAAGACCTCCAAGCCAGGATTTCCTGATTTCTCTCTGTCCAGGTGATCATTCTGAGTTGGAGATTATAAAAAAAGGAAAGAAACAAATTTGTGTTTTTACCTTCCAACCATTTGCCATAGTCCTATCTCCCTCAATACCACGTTGAATGGTCAGAAGTCAGAACACTTTAAGCAACATTAGGTTGTATTTAAAATGGCATTTTTCACCTTCTCCCATGCTTCCTGAACCAAAATCTCCCCACACTAGACTATACAGATGGAGGGATTAACCTTAATTATAATAAAACAATTTTATTACAGAAAGAAACATATCAGATGAAACAGGCTAGACAAAGACAAACCTTTCATAAGTGATTTTTAAAATATATGTGTATATATATATATATATATATATATATATCCTTAATTAAATTCACCAAACATTTATCAGAAAATTGTAGGAAAATTCCTCACATTCAAACAAAGAACATAAGCATTATTTTATAGGAAACACCCCCCAACACATACACACACACACAGACATACACGCACGTGCTACCCTTTTCTCCGGAAAAAGAAATATCCTGAAAAGACCCATGAAGTATAATGGAAAAGCCATCCTCTCCTTCTAAAATTACATAAAATTTTCCATGATGGTTGCACAAAAGTGTTGTTCTAGCAAAATTCTCCCTACAAACACTAATATATATATGCACATACATATAAACACATTCTTTATCTCCTCTCATCAGCAGTGATGTTATTTATTTTTCAGGGTTATGAGATGTAGCAACTTAAAATGGTCACTGATCACAGGATGGATTAGCACATGATTATCTTTTTAATCCACACCATTTATGTTTTCAGAGTTTATCAGAGCTAGTACAAAAGTGATTAGTTCAGTAGCTCCTCAGAAGTGAGAGGCCGTTTATAGCTCCATTTCCATGCACGGCCTATGATAAACAGATCACAGATAGTAGCTGAACTCTTGTCAAGGATTTTCAACAAATAAGTAGCAAAGAAAAGGCAACAAAGAAAAAAAAATACCTTGACCCATGTCAGATTCTTAAGTTAAAAATTTGGAAGCTCTATTTATCAAACAGTCATACCTCAAAAAGGTTGTTAGCAATTGAAACATCTTTTAGACTTTCAGCATTTTCCCATTTAAGACACTTCCCCTTAGTTCTATTTTCTGTACTACCATGCTAACTTGGTATGTTTTCAGCTCTTCCTTAAACTTATTTATAGTGGTTAGAAGATTAAAGTCAGAAAAAAATATTGTTACCTTTAGATTTGACTGATATAAGACATTTAAATACAAAAGTTAGTGGATTTCTACTTGAAAAGGTCATTTTTCAGAGTGTTAATTAAAACAGAATACAGGCAAGCCCTTTCAGCTCCATTATTGTATTAAAGACAATAGCAGTTTTACTTTCGTTCTGTAAAACACAGTAGCTATTATAAGATTTGCCAGCAAATTCTTACATTATATCAGAGGCCTTTCACTCTTAATAACTATTCCCCTCCCATACAAATATATCTGAGGCAAATATTGGCATATTTATCCATCAGATTAAGACAATGTCTTTCCTCCATCCCCCTCTCAGACAGGATCGGTAGGATCATGTAGGTGTGACAGTTATCAGCTCATGCATTAAAATCCCCAAAGGTGGTACATGGCATCATGTGCCTGTTTATTATCTTCAACATCATCTCAATTATTTTTTGTAATCAAAGAATTTCAAAACCCCCCACCCCGACATGAATACGTTAGCAGGAGCACATTATAGCCCTAACCAAAGTGTTGCAACATTAAGTTCCCAGGCATGAAGGCTCTTGTCTGTCCTTGGTAAATTCTCTCTTAAATCTCTCAGAAAACAAAAAAGCCAATAGCTGTTATTTCTGAGCTGTTGAAATTTCTTGGGGAGCTGTGAATTCTCCCCTATTGTTCCTGTTATATTATAATTTTGATCTGAAGGAAGCCAATGTGCTTTTGTTTTCTTTATCTGCTTGCTGGGTGATATGTAATTAAAAATGCCTGTGTTAGCACCTCATGCACAGATCACTTTGGATAACAGAGCAAATGTGATAATCAAATATACAGTGTAGACTTATACTGCTGTAACCAGGAAATCTCTTTTTCTGGATTATATGCCAAACTACCTCTATGTTTTCTCCATGAAAATATTGTAAATACATAAGGAAGTAACTCAAAATATGTTTGTACCATTAAGATGGCCATTCTTCTTTGGTCCTTGACCAGGAATCTTATAGTGATCTTTAAATGATCTTTTCATATCTCTCTTCATAGTCAATTCACCAGAAAATCCCACAACACTCTCTACAACATTCTTGAGATTTGTTTGGGTTTTTTTTTTGATTTGTCTCACAACAGGTAAAGCCTTACCCTGTGCTCTGAGTATCTTAAAATTCCTTTTACTTCAACCTGTCCTTCCCTCCAGTCTTTCTTTTTATTAGTCCTTCCAACTTCCAACTAAAAAAGTCGCCTCTTGATAACTGCTGAAATTATGTCAACTTACTCCTTAGAACATTATGCTGGCTCTAAATGCAATCTATAATCTCACATAAAAAAGCTTTAGAATGGTTTGGTTGATGTTATTTCAGCTAAGGCTAAAGGCTAGTTGGAACCTTACATAATCACAATATTTAATATAAGGATGATATACTTTAAGTTAACTTGTTAAAGTTGTTGAAGGAAGGATATATTACATATTATCCTTATCTAGTTCCTTATTTCTATATCATTTCTATATCACATAATGTTTTAATGTGGTGATTTAGGAGTCAGATATGCAGTCTTTTTAAAAACATTATTTTTGAAAGTCACTAATACTATAGGTGTAGAGAGGTCAGAAAACCTGATAATTACTACTAATTTATATAACCTAAGATCTGTGAAGTATTTGCCTGTCATCATCCAAAAAGATATCTTCTTTATGGAAAATAAAGATTATTCGGAGAGGGATTAGACAAAATATTTAATATAATAGTTGAAGGTCATTTGGCACAGCTATGTTAACAGAGAGACAATACTCCAAATTTTAGGACAAACAGGATGCAAATGGCCTACAACAGAAAGCTGCTTGTTTCCATGGCATACAATATAGTGATTTGTGTGTGTGTGTGTGTGTGTGTGTGTGTGTGTGTAACCATTGGCAAGATTAATTTTCCTACTAGTATAAGTAATGGGAGGAGATTCACAATCACTCTAAAGAGATTTAAAGTCTCTAAAAGAATAACCATATGATTGACCATTGTACAATCATTGACATGCAAATTGGTGGGTGGATCATCCACATAATCCTTCAAGATATAGATCTTGGTCAAGTATTAAAGATGAAGAGTGGATTGTAGCCAGAAGACTAGATTGCATTTAGGAAATCCAATGGTATTTTTGATGACCTGGAAATTGGTCAATCACACGTGCATGCATGCGCGCATGAACACACACACACACACACACACACACACACACACACACACCATGCTAGATGACTATGTATCATGGGATACTACAATCTTCAAAGAATCTAACTTGTTAGCAGCCCAAAGGATCATGGAGATATTTATGGTGGTCATAAGAAGGCTGCAGCATATTAAACATTTGTACTTAAGAAGTGGCATAAAAGTTTTCATCCAATAAATAGATAATTGGGAAAAGAGGTGGGCTTGTTATGTACTGAGTTTGAGGAATAACAGATATACATCCCCAATACTTCACTGATATCTAAACTAGGAACAATGAGAGTCATTTGCATAGTAGTAATATTCCAACTGATGGGATTAAAGATGTCACTAAAAGAAGATGCAGGAAAAAGAGAAGGGAACCCACTGATCTCCATCATCCTTTTAATTACTGACAATTTTGATTCTAGGAAGATTGTGGTTTGTAGTGGAATGGTTACATGATTTGTAGTGATAATGAGGAAGGTCTGCAGCTTGTGGCACTTATCTTCTATGGATGATTTTTAGGAGCTCATGGGCATGAACCACAACAAACAATGTTAGATTGCAATCTCAACTATTAGAAGACATACTCTAATTGATGTGGTCATGATACATTAATGGATCAAAGTCTAAGACAGCATTGAGGATGTCATATCAAAAATCTATGATATTACTGGCATATGAATTCCCTCCATCTACATTGATGACATTTTATCTGTATTTAATTAGTTAATAAAAAGCATTTATTTTTGTTTTTTGGCAGGGCAATTGGGGTTAAGTGACTTGCCCAAAGTCACACAGCTATTACAAGTGTCAAGTGTCTGAGGCCAGAATTGAACTCAGTTCCTCCTGACTCCAAGGCCAGTGCTCTACTCACTATGCCACCTAGCTGCCCCTAAAAAAGCATTTATTAAGTATCCCCTTTATGTCATGAAGTGATGGAGTTACAAAACCAGAAACCAATCAGGCCCTACCCTCAAGGATCTTACACTCTATTAGCATATTTTATAAGTTATACATTAACTTAGAAGATAAATTTCAGAGAGTTGTCTGAGGCACAGGAAGTAATCTTGCCCAATTTCACACATCTATTAACCGCCAAAGGTAGGATTTGAATTCTTGTCTTTCTGACTTTGAGGCTAGCCCTCCATTCATTATGCCGAAGTGCTTTCAGCGATAAAGACACTGCCAACTAATTCTTGATGCTAGCATTTTTAGAAGATGGAAAATATTCCTGTTGGTAGTAATATTACTAACTGTTTAACATGAAGGTTTTTGCAGAATGATGCTAAGAAATATAGTCATTGCTGTGCTTTTGATTTCTACCTTGCCCCGTTTAAAATAACCTTTCACATCTATTAGGAAGAGAAAGAGGGCATTTCACATTTTTGCAGAATTTTTTTTTTCTTCCTTTCCATTTGCCTCCCTATGGATGTCTATAATCTACACGCAGGATTTGAATTCTTGTCTTTCTGACTTTGAGGCTAGCCCTCCATTCATTATGCCGAAGTGCTTTCAGCGATAAAGACACTGCCAACTAATTCTTGATGCTAGCATTTTTAGAAGATGGAAAATATTCCTGTTGGTAGTAATATTACTAACTGTTTAACATGAAGGTTTTTGCAGAATGATGCTAAGAAATATAGTCATTGCTGTGCTTTTGATTTCTACCTTGCCCCGTTTAAAATAACCTTTCACATCTATTAGGAAGAGAAAGAGGGCATTTCACATTTTTGCAGAATTTTTTTTTTCTTCCTTTCCATTTGCCTCCCTATGGATGTCTATAATCTACACGCCTCAGAGACTGGTGTAATGAACTCCTTGTGGAGTTCATGGGACTCTACCTGTTCCTTTACCTCTAAATAGTATTCTGCATTTACCCTGAAACCAAAACCTTGCCTCAATTAAGCGGAACCAGAGGAAATCGAAATGCTGCTCCAAGGGATTACAAGCACTGAAATGAGAAGAAAAAGGAAAGCCAAAAGAAAAGAGTAATCTTTCATGTGGGGAAAACCAAGGACTAGCTGAAGGGAGGTTGTTATTAAGCCAGTTGGGTGTGACTAGGAATGTCTGGGGCACTAAATAAGGGCTAGGCATGATGAGGTGTCAATGCCAAAACTTTGGAGTGAGCCACATGCCCATGCAGGTGCATGTGCACACACACACACACACACACACACACACACACACACACACACACACTTCTTTTTTCTAACAAACATGCTTCAATTACATACCCTTACTCAGCTACAGGGAATTACATGGATACTAAGAAACATAGCAGTTGTGCATAACAAAGACTAAACTCTGAACAAGACAGTTTTTCACATCAACCAGAATCATTCTAAATAAAATCAGAATGGGTCTATATTATGATTGAAACAAGTTACTCCTTAGCTAACTTGGATTTACATCTGTATGTATCTTTTCTTTTTAAAAGTTGGGTGTGGTCTGAAATGCCTCCAAACTATATGTATTGCCTTAGGTAACAAAAAAAAAACAAAGAAAATATACTATATTCACTCTCAAGAATTAAATCCCATTAAATTCCCCCTGTTGCAGTTTTCCTGAAAATTCTGTGAATTTTCTGGGGCTCTCGGATAAACAAAGTGTTTTGGAAGAGGCTATCTCTAAGGCTAAATGAATACATATGACAAGAAGAAAGAATCAGCAAATACATTTGGGAACTAAGTGTGGCAAGTCTTTTCTAGGAGGGAATTTGAGGAGGGGGCCAGGAGGCTCCAGACTTTGGGGAGGAATTCCCACAGCAAGGCCAGTGAGTTGAATGTGGGTCCACTACACACTTATGTTATCTAACCATAACTGAGTCATTTTCCCTTTGTTGCTCTCTTTCCCACTCCTCTCAGTGTCTATTCTTTAATTGTTCTTCTCTCCTTAAACACCCCTCATTCATGTCTTTCTCAATATGCTTCATCAGAAGATGTCTCTGATTTGTACATTAATAAGAAAATCCGTCATTGGTGGTGAGCTTTCTCATCTCTATTACTCCACACCTCCAAAAAAAAGCCCTAGATCTTAAGCCAACCTCTTCTTCCCTACTTTTTTGTCTTTGCCAAGGCCAGACACTCTACATATATCCATACTGCAACCCCTCCAAGCATTTGCCCCATGAACCACTGCAACACTCATTGTTACCATCTCATGGAGAAGGGAGTTGAGGGGAGGGAAAGAGGAAGCGGATTTGGAACTCAAAAATTTAAAAAAGAATGCTAAAAATTGTTTTTACATGTAATTGTGAAAAACATTATTTAAAAAAACCCACTTATTATTGCTTCTTATATAATCTCTCTATCTCCTGGGTTTTTTCCTACTACTTATAGACATACTGAGCTCTACCTCATTCTTAAAAAAAAGAAAGAAAAGAAAAATACAACTGCTTGACTCTGCTATCATCTAAATTTATTGTACTGTAACTCTCCCTCTCCACCCCCCACCTCTGTCTCTTTCTCTCTCTCTCACTCACTCAACTCCTAGAAAAAATCATCTACCCCTCATTACTTTTACTTTTACTTCCTTTCCAACTAGTCACTTCTCCTCTCCTTACAATATGGCTTCTGACCCTAAAATTGACCGAAACTGTCCTATCCATGGTGACCAATAACTATTAGTAACTGGTAAATTGTCTGTCCCTTTCTCCGTCTTCGTTCTGTTTATCCTCTTTGTAGTTGTTACTATTGTTGCCAACCCCTTAGTCGCCGGACGTTATCTTTCCCCTTCATTTCTGACCACTTTTCATATTATCTTTTCTAGATCACACTCACATTATCTCTCAATGGGACTATTTCCTTCACCTCCTAATAGCTCTCTCCATCTCCAGGCTCTCCCCGCTCATTATATAGGGAGAGTATTAACACCCCTTATAAAGGTGCCAGAATTGTCTTCCAAAGGAAATGGAAAGACAAACTCTTTTTTCTCTGTTTTTCTCTGTTACTTTTTTTTTTTAATCATAAAACCTAACCTCAGGCAAAATCCAGAATAAAAAGTTAATATTTATATGTTTGTTCCAGAAAACATGCTAAGTGCTTTATAATTATTCTCTTATTTAATCCTCACCTGGGATGTAGGTGCATTTTACAGATGAGAAAACTGAAGCCAAATAGGTAAAGTGATTTACCCTGGGTCATGTGACTACTGACTCCAGGCCTGTTGCTCTTTTCACTATACCACCTAGCTGCCGCACGTCAGTGTTCCCCTAGCATGTGAATTTAAAACATACCTCTTAGTGCCATAGGACATTCAATTGCTCCTGCCTCAACTTTTTCTTAACCATCACATTTTATCAGTTTTGTACTTTGTTCTCTGCTAAGTCCTGGAGTAGCTAACTGCATAACTAAGATGTGAGGAACAATGGAAAGACTGCATCTGGAGTCAAAGGCCTGGGTTCATACTCCAACTTTGCTACTAATTATCCTCATAATCCTGTATAAATCACCCAACCTTTACGGAGTCTCAGTTTCCTTATTTGCAAAGTAATGGGATTAGATCAAATGACCTCTAAGGCCCCTTCCACCTCAAAATCTACGGTTCTATGCCCCTATGTTTCAGTGGATACTCATTGCTTTAATAATTTAATGTTCCTCCTCTATCTCTAAAGAACTTAAGAGGCACAGGTATAAATAGATGAGGACCGATCTCACAAAAACAATAAAACATTTTTATTACTTCATAATAGTGTCACATATGTACATTTTAATTCTGCATCTTCAAGGGGAGGGGACATGCTTAAGTTGAAAGTATGATTCTAATGGTTGGAATTTCAAGCACCATAAAGATGCCTCCAAAGAAAAATTGTGGATACTAGGAGGCAGCTTCCAAATCCACCTGTCCACGATACCATGCTGGATAGCTTTTTTTCTAATGCAATGCCGTTATTGTCAAAGTCTAAAACACATAAATAAATTGAGATAAAGATTGTGGCTCTATGGTTAGTTTATAGAGTCCTCAGTTTACATTTCATTGCCTGGATTCAGCTCCTGTGCTTGAAGGGATTCCAAAGTCTTTACATATGATCTAGCAGATGCATTCAGAAAAAAAGGTTAGTTTGTAATAAAATGCCAGTGCAAGTAGACAAAACATGTTGATGTAGGGTCTTTAAAATACTAAATACCTTTTTAGTGCTAAAGTTTCAAGGTGATCTAGGTATCTTCCATCTATTTTCCAAAGGCAAAGTTGGTTCTGATTTCCCTAATTTTCACTAATGATTTCACTAAAGAAATGGGCTTTGGCCAGGAAAGAAGTTGAAACAATATTGCAAGGAGAATAGGCAAAAGTTGATTTGTTTTCATTTCTTCCCTGGAATGTCAAAAATTAAATTCCATTCAACAAATATTTATCAAGTGCTTACCATGTATAATCCACTGCATATGGCATATTCTTATTGCCATTTATATTCCATTATTTGCCAATAATTTTTTTAAAACATACAATGACTGTCCTTAGGTACTGTATAGAGCTAGGTAGAAAATGGTATTTACATGGTTCTCAGATTTTTTAAAATATTAAATGCCATTAAATAAGAAAGCCTAGAGTGTTGTTTAAACTCTGCTTACATCAGCAAATTTCTTGGAATTATGTGCATAGGTAACATACAGTTTACCATAACGTAGTGAATAGAGAGATAGCCTTGGAGGCAGGATGACTAAGATACAAGCTCTACCTCTTACATACGCTGGTTGTGCGATGCTGAGAAAGTCACTTGACCTCACCATGCTCTGATAAACGCTTTAAAATTTGTAATTTATACCAAAGGTATGCCCAGAATTGGTAGAGGGAGATTCCTTATCTGAGAGTTCACTATATCAATGAAATCATGGGTCTAACCCTCATCTCATTTCTATATTCCAGAAATAGATCAAATGTTATCTAAAAGGCAGTCTTAAACCTCGATAAGTCCAAAAAACCTAAGTAAGCCATGATCCTTGACAAAGAAGACAGACATCTGGAATTTGTCGGAAAAGACTTTACCATTCTCTCCCTAACCCAGGGACATATCTGGCTATTTAGGGACATACGTGGTATAGTCACAGAACCCTTACTTAGGTCAGTGAAATGGAAACTGAGTCAGAAGAAACAAAAATAAGATGGGGATCTACTAAAATATTTCATTTGGCACAACAAGACAAAACTCTACTGTTAAATTTCATGTCCTAAACTTCATCTCTATGTAAAATTATACTTTTGAATTTTTCATGAGAATAATAGTTTTAACCTTTTATCAACAGTGGGTCTGTTCTCTGCTGCTCCCCCAGGGAACAAACCTACCATTGTCATTTCCAAGAGGTGGAAATGTGAAAATGAGGCTGTTGCACCTGTTTGCTTACTGTTATCAAATGCCAGCCTGGGGGGCTACCCTTGGTAACACAGCTTTGACATCTCACCACAGAGTAACATAAACTCTGCTGAAAAATCTTTTGTGTGCAAACACAGGTTCAGCAGCATGCCTCCTTCCTGGGGGGAAAAAGGAGAGAGCCTGGCTCTTACCATCAAGAAATAAGACTGCTGTTTTCATTCATCTTCTGGAAGCTGGAAATTTTGAATGGAATCATGTTAATCCTTCTGTGATGGCTGTTTAACTTTGGGTATATTTGAAAGGAGGCCAACATTAAAAAGAGCACCCCACGTTAAACATGTTATTTGGTCGCTCCAAGTAAACCTTAACTACCTTTGGCTATTTAGACAATCTTTATCCCCTCCCTTTTTATATACATGAATTGGTTTGATAGCTAGAGGAAAAATACTAGTCAATGTTTCCTCTTTCTTGATCAGACTCTGCTGAAAACAACAGCAAATATATACCTTAAATCTCCTAAGACAATGATTGTGGGCATCCTGAGCCCAATTTGCTTGTTAGATCACTTAGGTGAGAGTAGGCAGGAAATGATCTCTTTCAAGTATTCTCCTCTGAAGAGGAAAGTGTAGTTACCCTGGCTGTAAAGAATATTATCTTTTAGGTATAATGAAAGGAATTCACTTCAATGCTGCCCTTCCTTACCCTGCCCCCCAGTCAGTATGACTTGTGAGCTATGGAGCTATGCTAATGATGACTGGCGGATGCAGCAGGTATCCCTCCTGAGAGGCCAAGAGCAGATGAAGGTTTCTAGCTTTCTAAGTCTCTCTCCTTTGTGTCTTTGTGGATGTAAGAGGGAGAGGTGGGGAGAGAGAGAGGGGGTGGGGAGAGAAAGGGGGGGATAGAGAGAGGGTGAAGGGGAGGAGAGACAGGGGGATAGAAGGAGAGAAGGAGAGAGAGAGAGAGAGAGAGAGAGAGAGAGAGAGAGAGAGAGAAGGAGGAAAGGAGAGGGGAGACATAGCACAAAGGGAAAGTTAACATAGAAGAAGAATATGTGTAACAATATGACAGTGCAGATATTTTATTTGTAAATTCCCCTTTCTTTTGGTAAGGGTATTTCAAAAGGAACACGTGTTTTAAAGCATATATAAAAAAGGAGGTGTGCCAATAGAGCTTCATGCAAGACAGACCCTGGAGCAGTGTGAAAACATGAAAAAAAAAGCCCCTCCAGCAGGTTCTCCCCATGTGACACCTTTGTTCATTCATTCCAGCCTGTAGGCACATTCTTCATGACACACAAAAGGTTTTGGTGTTATACAGTTAGATATAAACACACATGAATTAGTCATCTGCTAGTCTATCTCTCCAAATTCTGCTTGCTATAAAATTAATTTTCTATGGAAACCAATTCTTAGAAGCAAATATTGTTTCAGATCATAAATACGATGGGAAAGGAAAGTAGAAGGCAGTGAATGAATATAATAGGATTATAGCAGATGTGCCCTACAGTTGTTAGGAAAGACGCCATTTTGACTTCCTATATTGGGGTATTTGTATACGTAGCTAACTCTGATTCACTAGGTTTTGTTTGTATAATTTTTTGTCATATGTTACCATTCTTCACCATTTGGCAAAGTTGGCTAAGTTCTGATTATTGTTTCTTTCTTTTTTTAATAAATCATTCAGTCCACCTCTGTTTTCAGTATATTTGTAGATTTGTAGTCTGGGAACTTGAGGGTTGATGCTTCTCTTATTAATTCATAGAATCCAATCCTCCTGTCTTTCTAGTTTTAAGATAGGTCTCTGTCTTACAACGGCTCTGCTAGGTCCCGCCAGTCCCAGGTGCTCAGACAATCATATGGGAATAAATCTAGGATATCCTCACATACCAGGCAACCATGAGATTTATAGTAATTATTTGCTTTATTTTTCAAAATCCTAAATCTCAACTTGCTGAAATGGAAGGGTTATGGCAAAGCCTTTACATGGTTCCCCAGAAGCAGAGCAATCCAATCCTGGGCTTCAGAGTCTGTTACTTTACTAAGAGGTGGGGGAGGAGAACAAATATGAAATGAGTCTGAAGACATATAAAACACCACTGATACACTTTTCCTAAGCCTTTATCTTCTGAGTAAAGACTCTAATTTTAGAATCCGACCCCTGAGTTTCATGCAGTTACTGAGTCTGGAAACCAAACCAAATCTCTGCGGGTGTTGCATCTCTTCACGGTTCTGACAGTATACGGTTCACTTCATTTTCTCACACTGATGGAGGGATCCAGCTGGGCTATTGCAATTGACAGGCCACATGCACAACTAGCAGTAGCCTACCCTTTCTTCAGAAGTTAAAGTTCCCTTACAAAACAAATACTGTGAGTGTTTTAATTATTTTATTCTTGGCCCCAGATATGCTGAAGTAAGCTTGCAATAAATTTATTTTGCAAGAAGTGGAGAAAAGGAAAACTGTATTTGATTCTTGTTACTTGCTGTTGTGGTTGCTATTGTTTGAGTTTTTTGATACTAAATATCAAATATTTAGGTATTCAAATCTCATTCTTCACCATGAATAGGAACTTAAAAGAAAGCAATGATTAATGAACCTCCAAAAGGGTATTAGAGTAATCTCCAGAGAAAAGATTTCCCAGTTGATTTGATAACTCTGCCCATTAGTGAAATTTTGAGATAAAGAAATTAAGAAAGGAGGGAAGAAAGGGATT
Source organism: Trichosurus vulpecula (assembly GCF_011100635.1). Lineage (NCBI taxonomy): Eukaryota > Metazoa > Chordata > Mammalia > Diprotodontia > Phalangeridae > Trichosurus > Trichosurus vulpecula. The sequence continues at coordinate 289,389,375 of NC_050576.1, read as the reverse complement.
TATCTGACATTCAAGTGGGGGGCACATTGGCTTGCAATCAGAAATTAAACCAACTAAATTATTGTTGTTCTGAGCTCATTTTCCCATTTTCTCCTCCCTAAAAATGATTTGAGGTTTAAAAAGGGCTTCACGGGTTTCTTGAAGAAATTAAGCAATTTATCAAAAGGACAATGGGGCTGCCTTTACTTGCTACTCGGACCCTCAACACAAACACTCTCTATTATTACTTTAGATGACCAGCTCTCCACATGTTGGCTTATCATTGTTTGGAAAAACCAGTAAAGTGAATATATGTCAAACGATGATCTCTATTTAGATGACGGCCCAAAGATATTGGGCCGTCTCAATATTATGTTATTCCGTAATTTTTTTTCACTTTATAACTCCATACAGTTTAATGATGGGATTCTACTCCTCAGGAAGATGCTTAGAGATTGAAAAAATTGAACTTATCCTCACATCAAAGTTTAGGATACTCTATGGAAGTCAGGAGAAAGGAATATGATTTTATTGTATAATCTATAAGGTCCCTTCACAATTAAAAAAAAGGGAGAAAAAGGAAAATCTATGTCAATTATATTTCAGAGATGGGCAAACCAAAGGACAAAAAATGACAGCTTATCTTTACATAACACTTTGTGATTTGCAAAATGCTTAATATTCCTCATATAATTTGATGTGCACAATAGCCCCAGGTTAAATGACTTGTTCAATGTCATACTGTTACTGTCTCAAGCAGGACTTGAATCCAGGATTTCTTATCTCCAAGAATAATTACAATACCTCACTGCCCCTGAGATAGTTAACCTATGTTAGGTAGAATTAAGATCAGAAACTTTTTTTTTCTTTAATTCCTTTGATTACTAATGGTCAGCATTTTATGAACATAAACTGACTGTTGCTAAAGTAAGGATTGCTTTCAGATAATTGATATGGAGACGTAAGGACCTTTAGAGATCACCTAGTAATCTTTCCCTCCCCACCCCCATATGTACTTTTTAATCAATGAAGAAATTGAGGGCTAAAATATTTAAAGGACTAATCCAAGGCTCTTTAGGTAGTAAACAGAATAGCAGAGGTGGAATTCAAACTCAACTCCTCTGACTCTAGAGGCAGCTTTCTTTCCAGTATACATGACCATTATACAATTTTATAGCCAGGACAGTGCAAATGGCCTGCCTGTATGAGCTATATTGCCCAGGAAAAGTAATATAGAAACTGTGTAGAGAAAGGGGTGCAGGAGCCAAAGGTCCTGTCCAAAATGGGCTCCTTCCAGGGGAGAAGAGATCTCCAGGTCTAAAAGCCACATGGTGGAGTCAAAACCCTATGGAAGAGATCCACTTCCTCAAAGAACCCTTCGCTTCTGTCAAAATTCACCTCAAGCATCCCCTTCTACCCAAAGTCTTTCCTGATCTACCCAAATGCCCTCTCTCTTAATTACCGCATAATTAACAATCTTGTATAAATCTTGCATATGTACTTAAAATTTACCACATATATGTACATACATACATACATACATACATATATGCTCACATACATATAATCTTGTATATGTACATATACCCTGATAAACTGTAAGCTCCTGAAGAGGAAATGTTTCCTGTTTTGCCTCTGCATCTCCAGCACCTAACACAGTACCTGGCACATAGTAAACTGTTAGTTACTTCTTGACTGATCTATTCCATGTAGAGAAGAAGTCTATAAACTATTTCCCACCTCATTCCAACAGACCTCACTTCTAAATCTATATCCAGTTCACGAAGATCTTACTTGTAAATAGTCTAGAACTCATGAATAACTACTAAAGTTCCTATGATTGCAGACCTTTTTCGAGTAAAACAGCTAAAAGTAAACAACTAAACAAACAAAAAAGAAAACAAAGAAAAAACAGGAATAAACAATGTTGCATGTTAGACACAAAAAGCAGTAGTAGTACCTTGTGACCATTCAAATGTACTCTCACTATTTGACTAATGTGATTAACATTTACAAAAAAGTATTGGAAACTACTATTTTTTAAAATTATGTTTAACATTTATTAGATCTGGGAAAATAAATGTAAGAAACTATTATCTGCATCCCGTGTATAGATATTAAATTGAGAATTCCCTATAACTTTGTAGAAATGAAATTTTGGCTCTATTTGAATTGACTTTTACAGTATTCTTGTTCATTTGTTTTGGAAAAGATGATTTTGGCATTTCAAGGGGGTAAAACTCCTATGACTTTTTTTTTAATTTAAATTTATTTATTTAACATATTTGGTTTTCAGCATTGATTTTCACAACAGTTTGAATTACAAATTTTCTCCCCATTTCTACCCTCCCCCCCACTCCAAGATGGCTTATATTCTGGTTGCCCTGTTCCCCAGTCAGCCCTCCCCTCTATCACCCCCCTCCCCTCTCATCCCCTTTTCCCTTCCTTTCTAGTAGGGCAAGATAAATTTCTATGCCCCATTGCCTATGTATCTTATTTTTTAGTTGCATGCAAAAACTTTTTTTGTTTGTGAACGTCTGATTTTAAAACTTTGAGTTCCAAATTCTCTCCCCTCTTCCCTTCCCACCCACCTTCCCTAAGAAGTTGAGCAATTCAACCTAGGCCACACATGTATCATTATGTATAACCCTTCCACAATACTCATGTTGTGAAAGGCTAACTACATTTTGCTCCTTCCCAACCCATCCCGCTTTATTGAATTTTCTCCCTTGACCCTGTCCCCTTTCCAAAGTGTTTGTTTTGATTACCTCCACCCCCACCTACCCTCCCCTCCATCATCCCCCCCCCCCCCGCCTTTTATTTTTTTTTATCTTCCTCCCTCTTCTTTCCTGTGGGGTAAGATACCCAACTGAGTATGTATGGTATTCCCCCTCAGGCCAAATCTGATGAGAGCAAGGTTCACTCATTCCCCCCTCACGTGCCCTCTCCCCTCCTCCCACAGAACTGCTTCCTCTTGCCACCTTTATGCGAGATAATCCACCCCATTCTATCTCTCCCTATCTTCCTCTCTCAGTATGTTTCTCTCTCATCCCTTAATTTCATTTTATTTCTTTTAGATATCTTTCCTTCATCTTCAACTCACCCTGTGTCTGCTCTGTCTCTTTTACATATATGTTTATATATATGGGTATGTATGTGTATATATATATATATACATACACATATACATATATACATACACATATATAAACACATATATATGTATACACATACATACACATACATACATATACACATAGATATATACATACATACACATTCACTTATATATATATATGCATATTCCCTTCAACTAGCCTAATACTGAGGTCTCATGAATCATACACATCATCTTTCCATTTGGAATGTAAACAAAACAGTTCAACTTTAGTAAGTCCCTTGCAATTTCCGTTTCTTGATTACCTTTTCATGCTTCTCTTGATTCTTGTGTTTGAAAGCCAAATTTTCTATTCAGTTCTGGTCTTTTCACTGAGAAAGCTTGAAAGTCCTCTATTTTATTGAAAATCCATATTTTGCCTTGGAACATGATACTCAGTTTTGCTGGGTAGGTGATTCTAGGTTTTAATCCTAGCTCCATTGACCTCCGGAATATCATATTCCAAGCCCTTCGATCTCTTAATGTAGAAGCTGCCAGATCCTGGATTATTCTGATTGGGTTTCCACAATACTCAAATTGTTTCTTTCTGGCTGCTTGCAGTATTTTCTCCTTGATCTGGGAGCTCTGGAATTTGGCGACAATATTCCTAGGAGATTTCTTTTTGGGATCTATTTGAGGAGGAGATCGATGGATTCTTTCAATTTCTATTTTGCCCTGTGGCTCTAGAATATCAGGGCAGTTCTCCTTGATAATTTCTTGAAAGATGATATCTAGGCTCTTTTTTTGATCATGGCTTTCAGGTAGTCCAATATTTTTTAAATTATCTCTCTTGGATCTATTTTCCAGGTCAGTGGTTTTTCCAAGGCGATATTTCACATTGTCTTCCACTTTGTCATTCCTTTGGTTCTGTTTTATAATATCCTGATTTCTCATAAAGTCACTAGCTTCCACTTGCTCCAATCTGATTTTTAAAGTAGTATTTTCTTCAGTAGTCTTTTGGACCTCCTTTTCCATTTGGCTAATTCTGCCTTTCAAGGCATTCTTCTCCTCATTGGCTTTTTGGAGCTCTTTTGCCATTTGAGTTAGTCTATTTTTTAAGGTGTTGTTTTCTTCAGTGTATTTTTCAGCATTTTTTGGGTCTCCTTTAGCAAGTCATTGACTTGTTTTTCATGGTTTTCTCACATCCTTCTCATTTTTCTTCCCAATTTTTCCTCTACTTCTCTAACTTGCTTTTCCAAATCCTTTTTGAGTTCTTCTATGGCCTGGGGCCAGTTCATGTTTTTCTTGGAGGCTTTTGTTGTAGGCTCTATGACTTTGTTCTCTTCTTTAGGCTGTATGTTTTGGTCTTCTTTGTCACCAAAGAAAGAATCCAAAGTCTGAGACTGAATCTGGGTGCGTTTTCGCTGCCTGGCCATATTCCCAACCCACTAACTTGACCCTTGAGTTTTTCAGTGGGGTATGACTGCTTGTAGACTAATGAGTTCTATGTTCCACGTTTGGGGGGGGAGGTGCCAGCTCTGTCAGACCCGCACTACTCCTTCCCCAAGAACCCCCAGTCCAGACTGGGCTTAGATCTTCAGCAGGCTGTTGCACTCCTGCTCTGATCCGCCACTTAATTTCTCCCAGCAGGTGGGCCTGGAGCCGGAAGTAACAACAGCTGTAGCTGCCCCACCTCCGCTGCCCCCGGGGCTGGAAGCCAAACCGTGAACTCCTTCCACTCCCGCAGCTTTTCCCACTAACCTTCTCTGCAGTCTTTGGTGTTTGTGGGTCGAGGGGTCTGGTAACTGCGGCAGCTCACATATTCAGGGCGCTAGGGCCCCCTCCGCCCGGCTTCTGGTCTGGATGGTCCACGCCGCTCAGGCTGGGCTCTGCTCCACTCCGTTCCCAGCTCCCAGCTCCCAGCTCCGTGTGGAATAGACCTCACCCAGAGACCATCCAGGCTGTCCTGGGCTGGAGCCCTGCTTCCCTCTGCTGTTCTGTGGGTTCTGCCATTCTAGAATTGGTTCAGAGCCATTTTTTATAGGTTTTTGGAGGGACTCGGCAGGGAGCTCACGCTGGTCCGTGCTTTCCAGCCACCCTGAAGACTTTTTTTTAAACATCAAATCTTTCTTACTAAGTCACATTTTAATGAATTAAATTCAAATAAAGTGAAAATATATGCTAAATTTCTCTTGGGCTTTAATTTAAATTTGGGTTCAAAATTGAAGATGAGATGGCTCAAATAACCTTATTCACCTTTCTCTATTTCTTCCACAAAGCTTAATATTTAAAAGTCATGTATTGTGGCGCCTTCCTTCTGAGATATCTCCAAGTTAATCTGTATGTTTCTTATTTTCATATTTTCATTCACATGTTGTCTCCTCCAAGAGATTGTGAGCTCCTTGAGGTGAGGGACTGTCTTTGCCTTTCTATTCCCAACAGTTAGCACAGTGCCTGGTCGAGAGGAGGCAATTACTTAATACATGTGAGTTGTCTTGATTTGACTGTAGTACATAGAGTGTTGAGCTTAAAATTAGACTTTCTCTCTATGTCTCTGTTTTTATCTCTATTCCTCTTAATCTTCATCTCACTATCACACTCTCATTCTTTCTTTGGACTAAGTATTGGAAAGTTTCGAAAGCTTGGCTTTCTGAGATTCACCAACTATGTAACCTTGGACAAGTCATTGAGGGTAACAATGATGATGATGATAACAATAGCTAATATTTATACAGTACTTTATAGTTTGCAGAACACCATATGTGTGCAAATGCATATGTTTATATATACATGCATGTATATGTATATATGTATATATACGTACATGCGTGTATATACATGCACATTCATGTATAATACAGGTGATCCTTACCACAACCCTGTGAGGTAAATGCTATGATTATCCCTTTTAGAGCTGAAGAAACTGAGGCTTAAAAAGCTGAATAATTTCCTCAGGATCACAAACTAATAAGTGTCAGAAGCAGGATTTCATATTCAAGTCTTCCTGCCTTCAAGTCCAGTATATCAAATATGCAACCTTGCAGCTGTCTAATTTATAGTTTCTTCATGGAAATCCCCAGGAGTTAGCTTCTATGCCTTTTTCATTTTTTTATTTTTTTATTTTTATATTTATATTATTTTATATTTATTTATATTCATATTATTTTTATATTTATATTTTATTTTTATTTACTGTAGAATATTTGACTGAAGAAAAACCATATCCCAACAGCTACTTAAAATGATCAGTGTAATTTTTTTTAAATTGTCAACAACTAAAAATATCATTTTAGCTTTTACAATTGTCCTTCAGTCATTTCCCAGTGTGTCTGACTATTTGTGACCCCATTTAGGGTTTCCTTGGCAGAGGTACTGAAGTGGATTGCCACTTCTTTCTCTAGTTCATTTTATAGATGAGAAATCCTAGGCACACCGGGTTAGGTGACTTGCCCAAGGTTACACAGCCAGTAAATGTCTGAGGCTGTATTTAAACACAAGAAGATGAGTCATACTGACTCCAGGCCCAGCTCTCTGTCCACTGGGCCACCTAGCTGCCCCTAAAAATATCATAGCATTTACACTTCTTGTTTGCTATTTTCCTATTTCAATTGATTTTCAAATATATTACCTCCTCATTTGAAATCCTGTGAGGAAAAGAGTACAAAAATGCTTGCCCAATATTTCTACACAAATAATTTTAGACTCAGATTGATAACTTGTTAAAGTGACTTAATCAGAGTCACACATCTGAAAAGAAAGAAATGGCAGAGCCTGTGTTAGAGTCCAGATCTCTTACCTCCTACTATAATGCTCTTTTTTTTATGATACAACAACATATTTCATAAGAAGATTCTGTTCTTTCTAATCATGCTTTAGTATATTTTTTCCAGGGGGTCAAAAAAATTGCCCAGTAACCTTGAAAGATTATCCATTAATAGGCCATGAATGAATATTTGGAAGGGTTGGCAAGTCCAAGGCCATGAATTTAAAGAAAAGAAGACTGAGATTGAGAGAAATTAGAAGTCTGTTGTGGTACAAGTGTCTGAAGTGGAGTTCAAATCCACATATTCCTGGCTTTAAGTCAAATGCCCTATACTACTCACCATGCTGCCTTTCTAAGTTTAGATGAATACCAGTACAGATTGGTAGAAGGAAAACCTCCACTGGGGAAGTTGTAGGTCCTTTAAAGATTGGAGTGTTTGCAGTGATATAATTGTAGTTATAATTGGCCCTCTATTCAAATTACACATTGGTCCTATTTGATATAAATCCATAGGAATGTCAGACACTATGCTGTGACCTCTGAGATATTTACCTTCCAAATGTGACAACTGGTCTTTTTTCAAAACAACATTTAAGCAAAGAAAAAATTCTTGATGCACCTTTCCTTCCCTTAACACCATACGGCTGTGTTTGAAATATGATAGAGTTTTAATTGCAAAGATTTATCATTATGACATGTAATTTCTAAGTACACGAAATGACAAAGCAAGGCATGGGTGTGAAAATCAGTGACACATTCACTGTGTGAACGATGATATCAATGACAGTTGCTTGCTTCCCTATTTCAACTTCTTTGTTCACCTGTACTACTTACAAGAGGTTTTTGCAGTTCTATCAACTAGTACCTTATTATCTTTTTCCATATTTTCTCTAGAAAGCTAAATTAGGTTGTACTTCAATATTTGAGTTAAATATTAGTTTATTTGTAGGTATGTGAAGAATTCCATTAGAGCTGGACATGTCTCAAAGAATTCCCTTTCCACATTGTGTCTTCTAGATAGCAGGGGTGACTTAGAAGAGTAATAATGGTTGCATGGAAATAAAGAAAAGGGGAATAACAGTTTTATATATATATGTGAGAGTTTAGAAATGCTTCTTTTAAAAAAGTTTTTAAAATATTAGTTCACTGCTTTCCATTTTGTTTTTAGTTTCTGTGGTTGATGGTGAAGATCTATTCTAGCTACTGAATTCTGAATTGCTTAGTGCCTTTGCAACTCTTCTTGCCCTACATTTCTAGAGCTCTCTCTGGAAAGATGGTTTCCCCCCTCATTTTCTGATCCTAAAATACTAAACTTAAAAAAGCATTTTTTTTTCTCTGATTTAAGTTTCAGATCTCAATGGAATATAAGAATTCATAAAGAACCCTGGACAAAAAATTGTATTCAAGTGTTTAATTATTACTAAGTGTTTTTGCTTTTTCTGACAGTCATGCAAAAATGCTAAGTTCAATGTCCATTGCCAACAAAAGTTTCTTCAAAAAAGAAATATGATATTAATACTTTTGAAATACAATTAGTTTGCATTTCCCAAGAAAACCTTAAAAGTCATATTTTCCCAAATAAAGTGAATATTTTAAACCATATTTTTAAAAAAATTTGTAACCTCATCCCCCCCCATATTTTTAAGCACTTGACTATAGGGACGGGACTTTCACTAGTATAGGGAGCTGCTGGATGAATAAATTTTCTCTATCAATGAAGATCAGTATCTTCTCCACAACTTACAATCGAGAGCACTTCCAGAGAGAGGCAAAGACAAGATGGCAGAGAGAGACATAACATAACATAACACAAAGTCCAAAATCAAGAAATAGGATAGAAAATTTAATAAGCAACAAGAAAGGAACTTGACCATAAAAATCTATCTATGGCAACAGGGAAGAGCAGGACACAAATTCAGAAGAAGACAATGAAGGCAAAACAAGTTCAAGCAACACTTCAAAGATAATGTAAATTGGACTCAAGTCAAAAAAGAATTTCAGAAACAGCAAAAATTTATTTTCCAAATCAAATAAGAGTAGTAGAGGGAAAATTAGATTAAACAATGAAATAAAAAAATTATTAAAAGACAATTAATAGCTTGATAATGACATCTTAAAAAAAAACAAAACTGGCCAAATGGAAAAGGTGGTAGAAAATCGCTGAAAAAAAAAATTCTATAAAATTAGAAAAAATAGAAGAAAATGTGAAACATATTATTACAAAAATAAATGGAAACTAAATTAAGGAGAGATAATTTAAGAAGTACTAGACTACCTGAATGCTATGATCAAATAAAAAGCCTAAATATCATATTTCAAGAAATCATCAAGGAAAATTGCCCCAATGTCCTAGAATTCAGGCAAGGTTTTATTTATTTTTTTTTTTAAAAAGGCAAGGGTAGCAATCAAGATCTCAGATAAAGTAAAAGCAAAAATCGGCCTAATTGTGGGGATAAAGATAGAAACTATACCTTGCAAAAAGCACCATAAAATTGTAAACTATTACAAAAAATAAGTTAAAAAAAGATTCCTAAAAAATTCATTTTATGGCACAAATATGGTTTTGATAGCTCAACCAGGGAGAGCAAAAAGAGAAAGAAAACAATAGACCAATTTCGTTGATGATTACTAATGCAAAAATTCTAAATAAAATATGAACAAGGAGATTAAAGCAATATATCACAAACATATGCTCAGATCAGGTGAGATTTATTGCAGAAATGCAGAGCTGGTTCAATATGAGAAAAAATATAAACATAATTTACAATAATAATAACACAAATCTTATGATATGCCAATAGATGTAGAAAAAGCCTTTGAAAAAAATACAACACTCATTCCTGTTGAAAACATTGGAAAACATAGGAATAAATGGAGCCTTTCTTAAAACGATATGTCATATGTATCTAAAGTCATGAACAAGAATTATCTGCAAGGGGAATGAACTTCAGTCTTTAAAAATAAGTTCAGAAGTCAAGCAAATATCTCTATTAAAACCATTATTACTGGGGGTGGAGCCAAGATGGTGGCTGGAAAGCAGGGACTAGCATGAGCTCCCTGCCAAGTCACTCCAAAAACCTAGAAAAAATGGCTCTGAACCAATTCTAGAACTGCAGAACCCACAGAATAGCAGAAGGAAGCAGGGCTCCAGCCCAGGACAGCCTGGATGGTTGCTGGGGGAGGTCTTTCGTGCACAGAGCTGGGAGCAGAGCAGAGCCCAGTGTGGGCCGCGTGGACCAACCAGACCAGGAGTCAAATAGAGCGGGCCCTAGTGCCCTGAAGCAGTGAGTTGTGGCAGTTGCCAGACTTCTCAACTCACAAACACCAAAGACAACAGAGAAGGTTAGTGGGAAAAGCTGCTGGGGACAGGGGGATAGAGTTCAGGGTTCAGCCACCACCCTGGGGGCAGCAGAGGTGGGGCAGCTACAGAAATACAGCTGCAGTTGCTTCAGGCCCCAGGCCCACCTGGTGGGAGGAATTAAGTGGCAGATCAGAGCAGGAGTGCAGAGCTTGCTGAAGATCTAAGTCCAGTCTGGGTTGGGGGTTCTTGGGGAAGGAGGAGTGCTGGTGTGGCAGAGCTGGCTGTAATAGCTCTGAAATCAACAGTGCATCCCCCCAACTTGGAACACTTTGTTCTTTACTCTACAAGCAGTCATACCCTGATGAAAAACTCAAGGGTCAAGTAGTTGGCTGGGAACATGGCCAGGCAGTGAAACACACCCAGATTCAGTCTCAGACTTTGGAATCTTTCTTTGGTGACAAAGAAGACCAAAACATACAGCCTAAAGAAGACAACAAAGTCAAAGAACCTACAACAAAAGCCTCCAAGAAAAACATGAACTGGTCTCAGGTCATGGAAGAGCTCAAAAAGGATTTGGAAAAGCAAGTTAGAGAAGTAGAGGAAAAATTGGGAAGAAAAATGAGAAGGATGTGAGAAAACCATGAAAAACAAGTCAATGACTTGCTAAAGGAGACCCAAAAAAAATACTGAAAAATATACTGAAGAAAACAACACCTTAAAAAATAGACTAACTCAAATGGCAAAAGAGCTCCAAAAAGCCAATGAGGAGAAGAATGCCTTGAAAGGCAGAATTAGCCAAATGGAAAAGGAGGGCCAAAAGACCACTGAAAAAAATACTTCCTTAAAAATGAGATTGGAGCAAGTGGAAGCTAGGGACTTTATGAGAAATCAAGATATTATAAAACAGAACCAAAGGAATGACAAAGTGGAAGACAATGTGAAATATCTCATTGGAAAAACTACTGACCTGGAAAATAGATCCAGGAGAGATAATTTAAAAATTATTGGCCTACCTGAAAGCCATGATCAAAAAAAAGAGCCTAGATATCATCTTTCAAGAAATTATCAAGGAGAACTTCCCTGATATTCTAGAGTCACAGGGCAAAATAGAAATTGAAAGAATCCACCGATTGCATCCTCAAATAGATCCCAAAAATTAATATCCTAGAAATACTGTCACCAAATTCCAGAGCTCCCAGATCAAGGAAAGAATACTACAAGCAGCCAGAAAGAAACAATTTGAGTATTGTGGAAACACAATCAGAATAACCCAAGATCTAGCAGCTTCTACATTAAGAGATCGAAGGGCTTGGAATATGATATTCCGGAGGTCAATGGAGCTAGGATTAAAACCAAGAATCACCTACCCAGCAAAACTGAGTATCATTCTCCAATGCAAAATATGAATTTTTAATAAAATAGAGGACTTTCAAGCTTTCTCAGTGAAAAAACCAGAGATGAACAGAATATTTGACTTTCAAACACAAGAATCAAGAGAAGCATGAAAAGGTAATCAAGAAAAAGAAGAAGAAAAAGAAATGGCAAGGGACTTACTAAAGTTGAACTGTTTTGTTTACATTCCTACATGGAAAGATGATGTGTATGATTCATGAAACTTTAGTATTAGGGTAGCTGAGGGGAATATGCATATATCTGTATATATGTGTGTGTGTGTATGTGTGTGTGTGTATGTATATATGTATGTGTGTGTATATATATATGTATATATATATATATATATATATATATATATTTAGAGAGAGAGAGAGAAAGAGAGAGAGAGGGAGGGGTAGAGAGAGAGAGAGAGAGAGAGAGAGAAAGAGAGAGGGAAGGAGAGAGGGAGAGAGGGCACAGGGTGAGTTGAAGATGAAGGGATGATATCTAAAAGAAATAATATCAAATTAAGGGATGAGAGAGGAATATATTGAGAGAGGGAGAAAGGGAGAGATAGAATGGGGTAAATTATCTTGCATAAAAGTGGCAAGAAAAAGCAGTTCTGTAAGGAAGAGAAGAGAAGGCAGGTGAAGGGGAATGAGTGAATCTTGCTATGATCAGATTTGACCTGAGGAGAGAATACCATACACACTCAATTGGGTATCTTACCCCACAGGAAAGAAGGAGGAAGAAGATAAAAAAGTGGGGATGTTAGTAAGGAGGGAAGATGGGGGAGGAGGTAGTCAAAAACAGACACTTTCAAAAAGGGACAGGTTCAAGGGAGAAAATTGGATAAAGGGGGATAGGTTAGGAAGGAGCAAAATATAGTTAGTCTTTCACAACATGAGTATTGTGAAAGGGGTATACATAATGATACCCATGTGGCCTATGCTCAATTGCTTGACTTCTTAGGGAGGGTGGGTGGGAAGGGAAGAGGGGAGAGAATTTGGAACTCAAAGTTTTAAAAACAAATGTTCTGAAACAAACAAAAAAAAGTTTTTGCATGCAACTAGAAAATAAGATACACAGGCAATGGGGCGTAGACATTTATCTTGCCCTACAAGAAAGGAAGGGAAAAGGGGATGGGAGGAGAGTGCGGTGACAGAAGGGAGGTCTGACTGGGAAACAGGGCAACCAGAATATATGTCATCTTGGAGTGGGGGGGAGGGTAGAAATGGGGAGAAAATTTGTAATTCAAACTCTTGTGAAAATCAACCCTGAAAACTAAATATATTTAAAAAAAATTTTAAAAAAACATTATTATTCAATATTGTACTAGAAATGCTAGCTATGGCAAAAAAAGAAGTGAATTCAAAGACTAAAAATAGGCAGTGAGGAAACAAAACTAGTATTCTTTGCAGATGATATGATGAGTTACTTAAAGAACCCTAAAGAAATAATTCAAAAACTAATTAAATTTAAAAAAAAATTTAGTAAAGTTGCAGGATATAAAATAAATACACATAAATCACCAGTTTCTATATACTACTAAGAAAACACAGAAGCAAGAAATAGAAAGAAAAATTCCATTTAAAATAATTGCAGACAATATAAAATACTTGGGAGTCTACATGCCAAGAGAAACCTAGGGATTATATGAACACAATTACAAAACACTTTTCACACAAATTCCGACAGACCTAAACAATTTGGAAAATATTAATTGATCATGCATAGGACAAGGCAGTATAACAAAAATGACAATGCTACCTTAGTTAATTTATTCAGTGCCATGCCTATCAAACTACTAAAGAATTATTTTACAGAGCTAGAAAAATAATAACAAAATTGATCTGGAAGAAGAAAAGTTCAAGAATATCAAGAGATTCAAAGAAAAAAATGTGAAGGAAGGTGACCTAGCAGTACTAGAATTCAAACTATATTACAAAGGAGTAATCATCAAAATAATCTGTTAATGGCTGAGAAATGAAGTGGTAGATCAGTGAAACAGATTATGTGCACAATACATAGTAGTAAATGACCATAGTGAGCTAGTGTTTAATAAACCCAAAGAACCAAGTTCTTGGGGTAATAACTCACCATTTCAGAAAAATTATTGGGAAAATTGGAAAGCAGTTTGACAGAAACTAGACATAGAGCAAAGTCTCTCACCACATACAAAGATAAGGTAAAAAATGGCAAAATGATTTAGACACACAGTATAATATACGAAAACATGAAAAACTGTGCCTCTCAGATCTATGAATAAGGGGAAAAGTTTATGACCATATAAGAGATAACACGGATTATGGGAAGTATAATGGATAATTTTGATTCCATGAAATTAAAGAGCTTTTGCAGAAACAAAACTAATTAAACAAAAGGTAGCAGGAATAAAGGAAACTGGCTAAAACTGTTTACAGCAAATTTCTCTGATGAAGGCCTCATTTCTCATATATAGAAAACCGAGCCAACTTTATAAAAATAGAGCCAGTCTCAAGTTGATAAATTGTGAAAGGATATAAAAAGATAATTTTCAGAAGAAATAAAAGCTATCAATAGTCACACAAAATTGCTCTAAATCACTAATGATTACATAAATGTGAATTAAAACAACTCTGATATCAACTCACATCAATCAGATTGGCTGACGTGACAGAAAAGGAAAATGACAAATCCTAGAGTGGACGGGGAAAATTTGGACGCATCATTGTTGCTGGAGTTTTAAACTAGTTCAAGTATTCTGGTGAACAATTTGGAGCTATGCCCAAAGAGCTATAAAAGTTTATATACCCTTTGTCCCAGAAATATCACTACTAAGACTGTATCCCAAAGAGATCACAGAAAAGGGAATGGGACTTATTTGTACAAAAATATTTAAAGCAGTTCTTCTTGTGATAGCAAAGAATTAGAAATTGAAGGGATACCCATCAACAGGGGAATGGCTGAACAATTTGTGGTTATATGATTGTGGTGGAACACTATTGTGCTATAAGAAATGGCAAGCCACATGTTTTCAAAAAAACCTGGGAAAACTTATATGAACTAATACAAAGTGAAGTAAACAGAACCAGGAGAACATTGTATACAACTACTGAAATATTGTAAGGATGAAAAACTATGAAAGACTTAGTTACACTGATCAACACATGATCCAAAATAATTCCAAAGGACTCATGATGAAAAATACTATCCACTTCCAGAGAGAAAGTGACCACCTCTGAATACAGAATGAAGCATAATTTTTTTATTTTAATTTTTCTCCTTTTTGTTTTTATTTTGCAACATGACTAATTGGGAAATATGTTTTGCATGACTTTACATATATAACTGTTACCAAATTGCTTGTCTTTTCAAGAATGTGGAGGGGCAAGAGGGAAGTAGATAATTTGGATTTTGGATTTAAAAAAAAGAATGTTAAAAAATTTACATGTAATTGGGAAATATTTAATGAAATAATTAAAAATATATTCTAAATCTTACAGTTTAAGTAGTTGTCCAGGGTAACTCAGCCAGGATATGTCAAAGATGGGACTTTAACCCATGTTCTGATATTAAGTACAATCCTTTATATATTATAGCTTATTGCCTCTCTCTAGAACATTAATGCAACATAATGAATTTCTAGGACTAAGTCCTATATTTTTACTCAAAATATAGAGCAGACCAACTTAGTCTCTCATGTTTTAGCTGGACATTTCAAAGTAATATCGATCTTTGACCTATTATCAAGTTAACAGAATGCTTCTAACTAGCAATTTACCTCTATACAAAAATAAGAGGTGAAAGAAGGACCTATTGTTGAAAAATGAGTTAACCTAGAATTAACTTTGAGGGTTTAGACCTGTGGAATTACATTTGGTGTTTTTACATCAAGTTAGCTGAAGGAGATTTCCCCAAATACTCAATAACAGTGATCATCTGGAATAAATAACAGAGCACGATACCCAAACTTGTCCCACCTCCATAATCTCCCACCCACCCCATCACCAAAATAGTCATGAAACCTACAATTGTAAAAAAAAATGCCTAGGCTTTACATAGTGAGTAGAGTGCTTTTGGAATGAAAAGAAAGCAAATCTCTTATCAAATGAGACAGTAATTCATTATGTTAGAGACAAGTTCACTAAACATGTTTTTAGCAATACAATTAACAAGGTCATGAAGAGACTGTTTATCAGTCATTTAATTTCACTCTATTCTCCAGACACAAATTGCACCCATGAAGAGAAATAGGGTGAGTGAGTATAGATGACAATAAATAAATTTTGAGCATTAGAAGAAATCACAAAAGAATCACAAATGTGACTCAGGAGAGTTATGTTAATATTTAAAGACAGTATGTGATAATCATTATTTCCAGCTAATGGTCCAAATAACTAAAATGGAGCTTTATGAAAACAACAACAAATCCAAATCTATAAGGTTGACAAGGTAAATTTACTCTCTTCATTTTACAAAGGATGAAACTTTGACTCAGAAGTTAAATGAGTTGACCAAAGTTTGGATATCATGCTTCCAATGCCAAGTTAACAATGTCATGAACCCTTAGAGTACTCGGATATTCATTCTAATAGAATGCTATGCTGAGCACTGATTATTCAACGTATTATAGGAGTTTTGATTTAGAATTGTTAAAGAACTTTAAATGTCACTTATAAGAGATCCAATCCCTATATTTTACAGATAAGAAACTAATAGACAGTAGGAAAGTCCTACTCATGAAAATGATGTGTAGTAATGAACTATTTCATGACATAGCACTATGAAAGGTAGCTACTAAGACCACAGGTAAGGATTTCCAGGTGGCCACTGTCCTTATTTAATATAGGCTCATATTTGAGACTTCTTTATGCTTTATTATAAATAAAGTGGTATATAACTTGAGCTTTGTAAGCCTGTAGGCTTAGAAGGGGAAGTTAGTGACCACAACCCAAAGTCTGTCATATAGTGAAGTTCCCAGAGACTTTGGGCACCGAGCCAAAGAAAACATGATATTCCTCTAAAGAATACCTGGACCATTTAATACAAGATGCTACCTCTGAGTACAAATACAGCACTTCCCTTTGTAGTGTTTTACATTTTACATGAATAGTAATATTTTTCCAATACTAACATATGCTACATATTTCTATATTATTATATAAAATATGTGGCAGATGGGGAGACACCAGGATGCTGACCCAAAAGAATAGGTGAAATAATGATGTAAAATCAGTGAATAAACATTTATTAAACACTATGTGCTAATCATTGTGCTACACATGCTTGAGATATAAAAAACCAAAAGATTCACTAAGCAATTTGCTCCCTATTTGCCTAGGTCTTGTTACATATATTGAACTGTGACAACAGCTTATACGCAAGGTCGATGTCATCAAATTGAAGCTGGAAATGATAAGAAGGCTATACCATCTCTTTCTGATTCTATTCTTCACTAGCATCTAAACTACCCTCAGGATAACCCACAATGTCCAAGACAGAACTTAACATGGGAGCCGTGTTTGGGCTCCCTTACTTGCTACTCATTCCAGAAGAAAATGAATAAAATTTTAATGAAAGTAATAAAGAAAGGAGGAGAGAGAAAGAGAAAGAGGGAGAGAGGGAGGGAGAGAGAGAGAAAGAGAGAGAGAGAGAGAGAGAGAGAGAGAGAGAGAGAGAGAGAGAGAGAGGGAGAGAGAGAAAGAGAGAAAGGGAGGGAGGGAAGGAGGGAGGGAGGAAGGAAGGAAGGAAGGATACTGCCAAAGTGATATGGAAAAGTTAAAACTGTCTTCATCTCTATGCCATTGCTGTTTCTTAGTAGATTGTAGTGCAATAACTAAATATTCATTCATAATTTTTGGTGAGATTGTCAAAGAGAGAATAAATAAAAGCAATTCTTAAACAAATATTCACAATGTGTATTTTGAAGTAGAAAGTCTCTATGTACAATTCCTAGCCACTAAATTCCAAGCTGCAACTATAAACTTCTAAACCTTGGATGAGGACCACCTATGCCTGGAACAGATAGAACAAAATATAGTCTTAGCTCTGTGTGTGTGTTTCTGTGTCTTTTGGGGGGGGGATCCCTGGCACAAGTCTGCTGCTGGGTAGACCACCAAGTGTCAGATGAGAAAGGAAGGTGGAAGCATGCTATTCTAACTACCTATTTTTGCTATATAGGTTCGAAGCCTATATGATTCCATGTTGCTACATGACTGAAAGACCAGTCAGCACCCCCTCAATTTAGTTCCTGGGTTCACATCCACTGTCACCACAGTCTAGTTACATCTCTAACTAGACCACCTAAACCATAAAACTATAAAAGAAGCCCTACACCTGAAGAGTAAAGTGAACTAAACTAGGAGTTCCAAATCTGTAACTGCTGATACCTATAATTTGACACTTATTGAATTTGAATGGTTAAAAAAAGAAAGAAATATTATTTCAAAAGTCTCCATGTAAGTCACTCATCACATTATCTTCAAGCATACTGAAATGTTATAGTATAAGCCTAAAATCTTAATATATTTTTCAAAATAAGACCATGCAACTTTTAGTATTTCCCCTGAAATATTCTGTAATTTCTTTTTTCCCCATTGCATACTCTTTTAATATATTATCCTTTCAGAGGTTAGCAGAGCCTTATATTAAAATATATCCCTGATTTCATAGATATTCCTGAATATAATAATAGCAATAATAATAATGTCAATATACCCATGATTTCTTGTCTTTGCATTGCTTTTTGTGAGCAAATATTTGCTAGAAATCCAATATTTACTTAATGATTATAGTTATATGGTCATAGTTTGGAATTATTAAAATCTTAGAGGAATAGCTAATTGGAAAACAATGGACAACAAATATTTGCACCACTGTAATATTTCCAAAAGATCACACACCTTTAACAATAAAACTGAGCTATGAGAGATTTGTTAAACCATTGCTTTTTATATGGTCAACAGTACATAAAGGTTAAGAACTTAGTGACCTTACTATTTTTAAAAAATCATATCCTATTACCATTGGAGTTAAAATGGGCTAATATATCTTATTCTACTAACAAAAATGGAATGACCTATCTGCTTGCTGCCAGCACCCTAACTCTTTCCAATTGCTACGGTTTATTCAGTATTATTGCCATACCTCCTTGGCTTATAGCCTATTGTACAGTAAAGGGAAGAGAGTAAGCATTGCTATAGAAGCTACTATGTGCCAAACACTAGGGAATCAAAGAATCTCAGACAAAGAGACCTCAGAGGTTGGGTAGACTAACTTCTACATGGATCATGAATCTCTCCTCAAATAACCCTGAAAAAAAGATTTCCTAAAAATTAATCAGACAATGATACAAATTTTACTAATCAACCTGATTCTAATCAGGAAAATCTATAAAAATTAAATGTTGGACCCTCTTGCTTATATTTAAACTCATTTTTTTATATCATTGATGCCTGTACTTGGGTTACAGACTTGAAATCTTACCCTGCATGGTTCTTATCCTACATCTCTAAGAGGGACCAAATAGATGGACAGGACTTCCATTTGTAACTAAGTTTCTTATACACTTCCTATAGTTGCTAAATTAATTTGATAGAATTTGAGAAAGAATAAGGGCTCACCAGGAACAAAGTGACAAAGAGCAGCAATGCTGACTGCAGCAGGCTATAGGGAGCATCTTGCTCATCGGGGCTCAGAAGAGACCTGCTGCTTTTCACAAATCTACTCCCTAAAACTCCTCTTCTTCTTCTTTCTGGTTTATATCCCCAATTAACCCCCAAGAGGCAGCAAGGTGGCACAGTAGGTAGAGAGCTGGACCTATAGTCAGGAAGCTCTGAATTCAAATTCAGCCTCAGACATTTACTATTATGTGACCCTGAAAAAGTCAATTGACCCCTGTCTTCTTCAGTTTCCTCAGCTGTAAAATGGTGCTCAAAATAGTACCTACCTCCCAAGATTGTTTTGTGAGTCTCAAAAGACATAATATTTATAAATGACATAGCATGGTGCCTAGCACACAGCAGATTTATACATGTGTATATAAATATGTATGTGTATACATGTATGTATACACATATACATATCTATGTATGTGTGTGCATATGTATAAATGCTTCTTTCCTTCATTCTTCCTTTCCTCCTTCTCTTCCCTCCTTCCTTCCTTCCTTCCTTTTGCTCTCTTCCTTCCCGTTTACTCTTCTTCCTCACCCTCCCCTCCTCATTCTTTATTGAACAGTCATCAGTTTAGAATCAAGAGGACTTGGATTAAAACCCTACCTTTGACACTTGTTAGCTACATGTCCCTAGGTAGGTCACTTTGGCTCTGTGTGCTTCAAGCAATGCTATAGGGCATTTCTTCTCCTTATGGAGGGGTTGCTACTTGAGCTAACAGAGGAAATTCCCATTTTGGCGAAAGGAGACCATACATGTAAAACTATTTGCAAATCTTAAAGTGTTATATAATAACAACCATTATTATCCTTATCCTTATTATGCCTCCATTTAGTATGCTTCTAAGGGACAACTGGAGAACCACCTTCCTCATGATTTAATTTCTTAAACCTGTTCACCAAATGACCTATCTATTCAGTGCCCAAAGTGATCATCTTATGTTAGTTATTATGACATCCTCACTGTTTCTCTCAAAATGTACACACTTCCATAGGAACACACAAATCTCACCATAGTCTCTTTCCTGTTAGCGAACAGCTGCTTCTTGCCCCAATGGCAACAGTCTTATTAAAGGCAGAATCAATCACCAGTTCTAGAATTTATTCTATCCACATAAAAACTTATTCCTCCATGTTAAAAACAAAAACTAATATTTCTCTGCCTGATTCCATCTATAGCCTGCTATTTATATTGTCTGATATTTTTAGCACAGACATTTCTCAAATAATTTCTCTTTAAAATGTGGATATTGCTGAGATTACTGCTAGTATGAACCCTGGATGATGTTGTGTTTCATTTCCAGTATAAACAAGAGGCTTTTCAGTCCTTTTGTTAAACAGGATTTGTTCCACAGCAATCCCTGAACCAGTCTATTTAAACCCACTTGTGGGTTACTAAGCCCCGAGAGTAGTTGAAGAATGCCTTCTCCAGTGTCAGAAAGGGAATTCCAAGAATGAGCACATGTCTGTCATCTAGGTCAAGATGAATGTCAAGGTCAATGAAGGGTGAAACATGATGATGGGGGGCTGAAATGAAGCACTGGCATAACAGGTGCTCGGCATGTGGTACTGAAGTAAAGGAGAGAAGATAAGCCATGAAGGAAGATAGATCACAATGGTAGAGGAATGGGGGAAAAGAAAAGTTCCAGGCACCTCCCCGTCAAAAAAAACAGATCTCATATATAAAGCTATATCAGATGTAGCACTGGAAGGAGAAACATCTGTCTGATTAAACGAGTCACTTTTCAAAATCTCAGTGAAGTAGCAGGAGACAATTTGAATATTCATTTAAGGAAAGGGGAAAGGGCTGTACACACACAAGTGTCTCCAAGGGGAGAATCAAAAGAAGCAGGTGGTTGACAATAGCATGTCAGTGATAAGCCTGGTATGTGCAATAAATTAATACTGTTAAATAAATTAATTAAATAAATTATGACTGTTCCAACCACAGTGTTAATGGGGTTCAGTGGATGCGGGGAGGAACTAAACTTTTGCAAATCTCTTTGAGATCTTGATTCACTCTTCTGAATTTATGTACAACCTAGACCTTCATCCACAGCACACTGCCTTTCATATAACATAGAGAACTGGGGAATAGGAAGACTGAGATATGGGTTTTGGCATCAGCTTTCCCAATGACTTTCCGACCTTACACATGTAGTTATTTAAAGGCTCTGAGCCTCCATTGTCTCATCTGTAAAATTAGAGGTTTGGGCTAGATTGTCTCTGAGGAAACTTCCTGTTCTGACAGTCTGTCATTATATGATTAATTTAAAATAATAAATTGTGATCTTGAAGTTTGCTTACTCTGTCAATGCCTCCTTCTAATTGTTCCCTTTCTGATAATCTATTACCTATGAAATTTAGCAAGGTGAGTAGAAATGTATGTAATACAGACTATTTGTAACTATGGAAGCTCCAGAACCAATTAAAACCTTAAATTAAAATCTAATCCCCACAACCTTTTAAAACTACATTAAATGGCAGGCTAAGTAAATGATGCCATGATCTTAACACCAGAAGATGTGAGATTTTTGTTTGTTTTGTGTTTGTTTTTGCTTCTCCATGGAGAAATGAAATAAAGAAATGAGTGGAATATTCTTCACAAATTACTATTGGTCACCCATTCACTAAGGAAAGCAGAGAAAATTCATTTAAAACCCTCCCCCCCACACAATTAAATGAATGTCCCTTTAACACCTGGCTAAAGAGATTCTACAGAGAAGTCTTTGTGCCACACTATACCACATTATAAAGAATTTTTTCTTAAAGAAAATAATTTCTTTCCAAGCTCAATAGGAAAAAAAATGAAACCTTTATCCTCTTAATGTCTCCTTTAACTATTGCTTACTTTTCATTGGTATACCTTCCCTTCCCACAACTCTTTGGTTTACTTAGACCCTAGTCAAATTGTTTTCTGCTTCAAAATAACAACACTTGGGTTATTAATATTCTTATAATAGTCTGTACCTGTACAAGGCAAGCCTTATGTACACCTGTGAAATAAAGCAACGTGTTCACTCTTCTTTCCAAATTTCACATATATTTCTAAAAATCATACCTTCTCAACAGCCATTCCTTAACTCTCACTTTCCCATGTAAAATCTACTTTTTTCTAATCCAGTTCTCCTGAGGAGTCTGATTTAAAACAGATGATAAACTAATTTGATCAAACAATCTATACTACTGTATTTGCCAGGTAATTATAGGATCATTTAAAGCTATAGAAAAGGTAAGTGTCTTCTAATTCAGACCCCTAATTTTCTAGACCAACACAATGATAGTGAATTGGGCACACAGCCAGGAAGAGAATTCAGCTTTATAGGACTCTCTGGTTAGTGGACTCTCTGCTATACTTGCTTTTGTTCCATATTAGTCATATTATGGAAGAATAAACAGAAAAAATGAAAAAAAAAACTATGGAAAAAATTGACCTTTCTCCCTCTTCAAATTACCTTGTATTTAACTCTGGTGATTTTTATTTCTGTGACTCTTCTGCTTGGCATTTATAACCTTTTACAAGCAGGCCAAAATCTACATTTGTAGCCTAATTGCACATGATTTCTATCTACTCACATGGCAGTTCTCCCACACCTGTCCTTCTTGTCATTCCTCATATGCACTGCCTGAACCCCCTACTTCTTTGTGCCTTTCCTGCTCACGTATATCACAGATTCCCTAATTCCCCTCAAGTCTCAGCTCAGAGTCACCTTCTCCATGATACTTTCCTGATCCCCAGACTCTCCAACTGCTAGTACCACTAAAATCTCCTTGCATACATATGGGGCATCTAAGTGGTGCAGTAGATAGAGTGCTCATCTTCCAGAGTTCAAATCTAGCCTCAGACACTTGCTAGTTGTGTGACCGTGAGCAAGTCACTTAAACACATTTGGCTCAGTTTCCTTGTCTGTAAAATTAGCTAGAAAAGGAAATGGCGAACCTCTCCAGTATCTTTGCCAAGGAAATCCCAAGTGGGGTCATGAAGAATCAGATACCTCTGAACAACAGAGTTTTGCATATAACTGTCAGGAAGAATTTATACCTATTAAGAACACAGAATATTTTTGTGTTTTTATTTTGATATTCCTAGTGCCCAATGAATGGGGCTCTTGAGATTCACATTCTGAGCTTGTATTTTATGTCAGATGTAAGTCTCAATTGTTTCAAAGTCCCTAGTCTGGTTTATTCTCATCAAAACCAACCAGTGTACAATTTGTTGTTTAGTTGATTAGTCATGTACAATTCTTCATGAACCTGTTTGAGGTTTACTTGGCAGAGACATTAGAGTGGCTTACCATTTCCTTTCCTAGCTCATTTTACAGATAAGGAAACTGAGGCAAATGTGGTTAAGTGACTCGCTCAGGGTTACAAAGCCAGTAAGTGTCTGAGGCCAGATTTGAACTCACAAAGATGAGTCTCCCTGACTCCAGGCTCAGCATTCTATCCACTGCCCCACCTGGCACTAACCAAATGCACAAATCAGGATAAAAATGATTTCCACATTGCTTACGGTTTCACCTAACTGTTCAATTTTATTTCACTTTTTTAATACTCAAAGTGGGGCAGTAAATAATAAAAATAAAGTTGATAATAGTAATGAGTATAGTAATAAAAGATGCCTGCTTTCTCTGAACATCCATCTTATTCACTCAAGCATTATTCCCATGCTGTGTTTACTCTGAGAAAAAGATTAGGTTCCCCGAACTTCAACAGAACATTGGAAATAGGATTTTAAAAACAATAGTCTTTGATTCAAGCTAAAAAATGCTGCAACACTGTCAACTCCTAGCCCCAGTAACCCACAACTTATGTAGATACATCTGTTATGAATGTTATGTATGTTAAATTCAAGATATATTTAAATCTGGCCCACTTTTGGCTCTTTTCTAAAGAAATGACATCTATTTTGATAGTTTAGCAATTCCACTGTTCAATGTGGAAATTAACAAATAAGAGAAAACTTTAGAGCCAGCTTTGCTACAAGGGAAGATTCTTCAATTAGCACATCTAAAAAGAGTGAATAATAGTTTGATTCAAGTGTTACAAAAGTGGGAACCTAACTCCATTCATTTCTACTCTAATATAATCAGAGAGGAATAATGCAGAAAACAGATTGTTCTCCACTCCTCTTTTAACTAGACCATATTATTTTTAGATTCCTGATTTTAATTCTTCAATTTTCTTCTACTCATCCCACTTAACAGGCTGTTCACACTCACCCACCCCAACCTACCCCAGGCCTCTTTTCCATTTAAGTAGGAGTCTTATCACAAGAGCAACATTCAAAAGAAAAGTCTTTGAAAGAAATATAAAGTGAAAGTGCTGAAGGTAAATCTAGAAGTTGGAAAAGATTTGAGGTCACTTCTACCCTCATCAACTCTAGGACTTCCATTCTCATAGAAATCCACGTCACCGTTATTCTCAAATCCTTTCTGAAATGTAATCTCTCAACCCCATCTGTCTCATATGTGGTCGACTAAACTGTGGCCCAGCTCTGGTTTAAAAAATACCTGGAATAATAATATAACAACAATAAATTGCTGCAGCATTATATGCCAATAACAGAATGGAATGTTACTGAATTTCATTTTTAATACTAAGGCAATGCTACCATGATGACATATTTTTACAAAATTCTATAATGAAATCATATTCATCCCAGTACATATAAATTTCTTTGAAAGAAAAAATTTCTGGGATTCAGAAATATTTCTAGTGCAATGCAGAAAAGTATGGAACCAGAAGAAATAGATAAACATAGCCACATAGGTACATCGGCTAAAAGATTAAGAACTCTAGATGCCAACTAGTTTAATGTCTTCAGTTTATAGATATGAAAACTGAAGTCCAGAGATGTGAGGGTTAAAGGGGAATATTTTCATAAATTATTAGAAATTGCCTTATTATTCTTATAGGAAAAATCCATCTTCTCCCCCACACCAGTGACCAGTAACTAATTAAGGATTCAGCCTGTGAATCATAAGAGTACAGATTCTGGGCTGGAACAAATCTTGAAGAAGACTTCTAATCCAACCTTGCCATTTTTATGGATGAGGAAATTGGGGTTTAAAGAGGTTGTGACTAGTCTAAGTTGATAGAGATAGTGACAAGCTGAGATTTGAACCCAGCTCCTCTGACTCTAAATATAGTAATATGCTATGGAACAATAACACCAATCTCTATCTCTGAAATGTTTAATATTCTAGGTCATAGTGCCCATTCTTTTAGTTCAGAATTTAAGATGCACAACTGATAATGAACACTATATGGATGCTAGAGATAGCATATAAAATATACATAAAACTATAATTGGAAATCTATTTTATTATGTACAAGTGATAAACTCCATAGGCAATATATCTTCACCATAGCCCAATCTCATCCTCCCCTCTCCTGCCTCTGTGCAATTGCAAAGAATATCTCTCCTCCCTTGACTGGAAGAGACTCTCTCCTATTTCCGAAGTTCTTTCCCTTCAAATCCAGCTCAAGTGTCAACTCCTCAATGATGCCTCTCCCTGATCTGTCTGGCTAAAAATGATTCCTCCCCTCCTAGTTTTTAAATACTTAAAGACTCTCTCTATTGGGTCGCTCCTGTGAATTTGATTATCTTTTGAGCTGAATTTTGGTCATTTGTGTTTGGTTATTTGAGTTTCTTTATGAGATTTCAAATATTGTGTGATCAGGAATTCTGTTGTTTTCACTGGTACATCATTAGTGCCTGGCATCCAGCAAACATTTAAAAAATGCTTGATGAATCCAATGTTCACAAACACTACAGAATTTAATATAACAATTCCTGAGCTTTTGGAATCAGTTTGGAAAGAAAAATATGCCCCCATGTTGAAAAAAATAATTATAATATCAGGAATACTTGATAAATACCTTGAGAGGGTTTTTTTCTAAAATGGCAGTATCTAATTTGTTAAACTGTTCATATAAGCAAGAAATTTGAAACAAAATTCCCAACATGTTGTTAACACTTATGTTAAGAGATAGTATGGTTCAATGAAAGGTGCATTGGATTTGAAGTCAAGAACACTTAAGTTCAAATACAGACTCTGCCACTTATTACCAATGTGCATTTCAGCAAAGTCATTTAAACATCATTAAAACTCATTTTTCTTAACTGTATAATGAGGGGGTGGAACTAAGGTTTATATTATATTTATATATTTATATTATATTATATATAATGCTCTATATTTAGGCAGTTCAATAGCACAGTGTTAGAAATTGCTGGATCTGGAGTCACGAAGACCTATTTCAAACCTGGTCTGAGACATTTACTAGCTAGCTGTGTGACCCTGGGCAAGTTGCAACCTCTGTTTGCCTCAGTTTCCACATCTGTAAAATGCTGATGACAATAGCACCAGGGTTACTATGAGGATAAAATAAGGTATTTTTAAAAGGCCTTGAAAACCTAAAAGCCCTTTGTAAATGCTAGCTCTTATCTATAATTTGGAGATTAAATCATTCTATAACATTTGAAAAATGGAACAGGTTTCATAAGTGATGAAAATATATTTTCTAATCTATAGTAATTGAAACAAAATAACAACAAAACAAACAAATAGTCCAAGAAAACACAAGGCTTTAAGTATAGCTTAAACACAAAGTGAGCTGCCCCAAGGACAGTAAGAGTTAGGGTTTTATTGCTCTGATTTGATGATATGCTCTACTGTCCATTTGGGACCACCCAACATCACTTTCCTAAGCCTGTTTCATATCTTGTTTTTCATGGTCACTGAACATTTCCTTCGAATGTACTGCTGTTTGCCTGAGATATGGCATTATGCTATTTCTTAAAGCTCACAATGTTTGGAAATAGGCAGAAGGGAATCATTTTCTATAGTGCAACTAAATGCTGGGTATCTCTATACTGCTAAGTCACATGTAATAACCTATCTTATACCTATAATATACACATGTGCATATTATACAAAAGTGATCTTGAATATAACCTTCTATATGTATGTTTCTATAGATCTACACAATAGCATATCACATTAACAAAGGAAGACACAAGAAGCATGAAGAGTGCTTTGGCCATTAATGAATATTTCCTTACCAGTTAAGTTCTTCAGACCAAGTTCCTGGAGTCCAAAATTCCCATCTTTCCTGTAGTTTAAAAAGATTGCCAGTGCATACCGGTCCTCGTAAAGTTTTGTTCCACGTATGATACGTAAATTCTCCAGAGGCAGGTAACGAAACTGATTAAGAGCCACCAAGACATACCCAGTGACTTCTCGAATGGACTGAAAAAAAATTAAAAAACAGTGGTCTATGTTAAGAAATAAAACATTCTAAGCATCAGCCTTTCTGCAATCTTCAAATCAATCTTCTCAAAAAAGTCATTTTATTTTATTTGTTCATTATTCATCTTTCAATTTAACATGCACACATTTAAAAGTTGTCTGTTCCTGGCTTGACAAGCCAAGAAAATGAAACAAAAAAAGTTAAAATTTCATCTATCATATTGATTGCATTCTGGAAAAAAGACACAAAAACAACTGTCCATGGACAATCTCACAGCTTCCTTTCATCTCTAAAAATCTATGGTCCTTTGCTTGTGCAAGTACAATCATGGATTGGGAGATGGGTGATAAAATACTCACATTTGAAAATAGATTCTAATTAAAGGAATCAAGGCCATGTTCACTGACAGACTGCACCAAGGTAAACACATATGGGCATGGTGTAATAATTGGAAAGTATACGTAGAGATCAAACTATTGCACGTATCATGAATAAAAAGAAGCTACACTATTTGTAGAATTTAGCACAGATTGAAAAGTGTTGTTTGTATTTAATGCTTCATTTATCAAGCAACATTTGCCCATTTTTACATCCATTATTTTTCTAGGGAACATATGTATTAACAAAATGTATAAAGATTGTGATGCCTGCTACTGAAAAAAAATCTGTTTAAAAAAGCTTTTTGTATAGATTGTGTTCTTAATAACTAGCCTCCTGTAATTTGTTGTAGTTGTTAACAAATGAATTCTATCAGTCATATCAAGGTTTGTGGAGGCATCTGAAATGAACATGATATAAGAAAAAAATAAGGTTGCTGAACATTTATTTTTCCTAATGCTTATCACACCAGTTACTCTGAAGAGCACACTGACTTTAAAAAAAGGGAACCATGTAAAATTTATAATAAAAGTGAAATAATTCAGTTTGCTATTTACACAACATCTTTAGAGAGTACAGTTATGTTACTATGGTAGGTTGCCTAGTTAAATTAGTAGGTTTGCCAGAAGGTGAGTCTCTGTGCTTTTGATTATCTATAATTCTCTCCTTATAGAATATAGGCATGACTATTGTCATCTTCTAAAAAAAATAAAGATGAGTTCTGGTTTTCAGAAAGTAAGGCTACACCAAAATGAAATGGCTGATTTGGATTTTGCATTTCACATACTTGGGCTGCCCCTAAGATGCTCGGACTCTCAATGCAGAACTCTTGTTGGAAGTCCCACTTCTCTGTGTTGGCCTCCAAAAGAAAGGCAACAGACCACTTTCCCTCCCCCTTTTATATACCTGTGCTTTGAACCTTTCTCACAGAATGTAGCAGTGAGGGGAGGGATTTCTTTTTCTTCATCCGATATCACCCCCATCCCCTAGTCATTGACTTTGATCAAAAAACTTAGACAGCCTGGTGAAGGGGTTCCCACACTTCTAGTTCCTTTCTTCCTTTTTCTCTTACCTTTCTCTTTCTGAGCAAGTTAGAGACTAGAGAAATCTGTGTAGGGTTTCCTAGCCCAAGGCATGTTTACAGAATGTAGATCTATCACCATTACTTATTTAGACAGTTTAGATACATTGGGAAGAGGGTTATTTGTTCATTTGTCCCAAAGAATGCTTGCCTTCTGAGGGGAACTCCAGTTAAAGGGTAGCAATTACAATTCTGAGAGGGAAATTATAGGATTCTATGGTAGAGAGGCATTTCACTAGGATGTCATAATGGCTTGCCATTTGCAGCCCAAAGTGTGTTTCCATTTCAAGGGGTTATGGCTTACTGAGTGCTTTATGTGTTTTTTGTATCATGGGCTCATAGGTGCCCATGAGTCATTTTAATTTCTATATTTTCAACAAAACAAAATCAATATTATCCTTTTCATGATATGGGTTTATTACCTTAAATGCTTAGACAAGACCTTCACACACCTTTACTTATATTTATGAAATCCTAGACTGGAACATTTTAGGAGGTACCAAAGCAGGTAACATGTGTAAAATATTAGGGTAGTGTAGGGTTTGTGGCCACACCTTAAAAAAGTACACAAATTCTGGAGATTATTTTATAGAGCAGACTCTAAGTTGACACACAATAAATCAAACGGAAAATAGCCATTTGGGGAAAACTCTTGAAATCAGTCCCAGTCCTTGTGAGATAAAAACTCAGAGGATGAGGGAGGGGATAACTGGATCAGAGGTTATAGTTATCTTTGAACATAAAAAAACAATATTTTCTCATGTTAAACAGTGCTTTAATGTTTATAAAGTGCTTTCCTCCTGTCTATGCAAGTATTATTGACCCCATTTTATAGCTGAGAAAACTAAGACCCAGAGAGTTTGATTGACTTTTGTAAGGTCATGCAGCTGGAAATTGTTAGAGCCAGAACTTCAATTTATTTTATTTGCCATGAACTATGCTACATGCCAAAAATACAAAGATAAAAAGGAAATAACTCCTACCTATGAGAACTAATATTCCTGACTCAAAGAGCACTGTTCTTTCCTTAGCGTTATCAAATCAACCATCGTATAAGAAACTATTAGGTGCTTAGTTTGCTCATTTATTTATTTGGTAAATATACATTTTATCCCTGTCAATGAATAAAAATATGGAATAAAGCCTAATTTTTGTATTGAGAATGTATTTTTGCTTAATGGGAAGATCTTTCCCATCCATTAATAGGCCCATGCAACCTGCTTAAATCACATGGAAGCCAAGTCACATGTGATGGGAGGAGCTTGGTAAAAGGGTGGAGCAGGAAGGGTGAAGCGGAACTGAGAAGAAGTGAAGTCAGAGAAGTTAGAGTGGTAGGAGAGAGTGGAAACAGGCAAGGAGGCAGCTAGGATTGTGAGTGCTTGTTTGTGGGAAGGCCCAAGCAGGGGAAAGGCTTTGGGATGGAGCTGCTCCCTGCCATGATAATGTGTATTAACTTCTTTGTTGCTATGATGGATTTGGTTTACTGGTGTTGGGATTTGGCTTTCTAGTGTCTGAAGAAATGTTTTGCTTCTATCTTCTATATGGAGAATCTTTCATATTTTATGATTCAGAACCACGCTGGCATATTCATAGCAATAGCAACTGCTGTCAATATCGCCCTGGTGATACAATGTTTAAAAGGACAGGTTTAAAAGGACAGACACAAATTCTAATATCACAAAGTAGACTTTTTAATGTGGTTGAGTTAGTTCTAGACCTGTGATTTAATCAATGGAGAGGAACCCCAGTGTAGAAACACCCTCCACTAATGAAAATAGCTAACTGCTCTGTACCTATTAGTATTAGAAAGTTGGCTGGAACAAAGAAGTCAAGAGACTTGTTCATGGTACCACAATTGAGTAGGTATCTGAGTTATGGCTTTTTGAAAAACATTTAAATATTAAATAATAGATACATATGTAAAATATTAAGATTAAAATATTAATTTGAGGCAATCAGTATACTCAACTAGGCAGAAAAAGGGAGCCACTGGAGAAGGAGATTGAAGATGCAAAAAAGCAGTAGAGCTAACTAGACCCAAGGACAGTGATCAGCTCTGGAAAAGAATTTTTAATCTGAGATAGGAGGGCAGATTTGGAGAAAATACAGAGCCATTTCAAGGTAGAGGAAAAGGAAGTTGATGGAGGTCTTAGCAGATGATTGATAGAGTCTCAGTAAAGTCACTAAAAATAGCTAACATTTATATAGTGCTTTCTATATGCAGGGGCTGTGCTATGAGTTTTGCAATCATTATCTCATTGGATGCTCACAGTACAGATAAGGAAAGTGAGGTAAACAGGATTTAATTGATTTGCCTAGGGTCACATAAAGACTAATTATAGCAGGCTAGATTTGAACTCATGTCTTCCTGAATCCAGGACCAATGTTCTGTCCAATATGCCACCTAATTGCCCCTATGAAGTTAATTGCTGCAAAAAAAATGGGACTGGGAAAACATTGTAGGCTTGTAGATCATGGAATGATCTAGAAACAACTACTGTAGGAAGATTCACATGAGACAATAAGAGGCAAAGCAAAGGACTACTACGTAGGATTCAGGGACCCACTGAAGTGAGAGAATATTAATCTGTAGTAGTGTTTACCAACTTGGTTTCATGACCATTCCCCACACTCAGCAGCTGTGAGACAGAAAGATGAAAGTGAGTAATAAAGTTTTTAATATCCTCCTCACCCTCTGGCCTCTGAGGGGGACTTGGGTAAACTAGAAAGATAACATCATGAGATATTCTAGGCTTTGTGGAGTACATTATTGCAGGGCTTCATGTAGGAATCCAAGGTTGAATAGGGAGGCAAGTAAAGCCAGAAGTTGGACTGTAGACTTGGGAACAGGAAGGAACGGGAGAGGGATAGGAGAAAATTATTGAGAGTATTGAGCAAGAGATTATCAGAGAAATATGAGAAGGATTGTATAAAATGATTCAGAGTGAAATGAGCCAAATAAAAGAGAAAATATCTACACGTCCATTGGCTTCAACAATGTAAATGAAAAGATCGCTGGTGGGCAGCTAAACTCAATGAAACTGAAAAATCAATAATGATCCCAGAGAACAGATAATGAGCCATACCTCTCTCCTCAAGAGTGGAGAAGAGATTTTAAATGAGCCATTTAAAAAAAATACAACAAATTATCAGTGTAACTATATCATGTATTTTTGTTTAATTATTTTTCTTTGTTATGAGGGAGTGTTCAACTTGGCAGGGTTGGATCATTTTTTCCAGAAATGACTGATGTAAAATGAAAAAGAAATTGTTTTAAAAATAAAAATTAGGCAGCAAGAGAAGCAGAAGGATGGCATGTGATCAAATGGAAAATTTTGTAGTTTGAGATATTGGAGTTCAAAGGGTTTTAAATTGACTAAGCAATGACTACGTCTAAGGGGACTACTTATCATCACACTTGTAAACTGCTTTGGAATGAATTTAGTACTTTTAGGGTAGCATATGTATCTATACGTAGATATAGATATATGGGTGTGTGTAGGTATATATGTGTGAATGCATATAAGTATGTGTACCTTTTAAATTACTAGTGGAAGAGCGATGTGTCTTTTGAAACGCTGGCTAAACTACACATAGATAATTAAACACAAACACATGTAAATTATTTAATTAATTATTTAATACTGATAATGGATTAAATTCCCCTCAGCCTCTTATAGCTCACCTTCCCAATAAGGGATAAGTGAAAGGGAGACTTCTGTCCGTTTTCCAGGGGGATTGTTCAGAGGAGTCCATGGGCCTGAATGATTTGTAAAGCACTACGGAAGTGAAGGAAGGGGGAGGCCAGACTTTCAAGTATAAGTCAAAGCTGAAATACACCACATGATAGGTTAAAACTGCCTTTAGCCTTCCCCCCCACCCAATTCTGAAAAACAGTTTTGAATAGTAAACACTTGACCTCAGAGTCAAAAAGGCTTTTATATTTTTGTATTTTAAGTATTTCCTCTGCCACATACTGTAGCAACCTTTCAATACTCCAGGAAAGTCTGTAAGACTCTAAGGTATGGAGAAGGTGCTCATCTCTTCTGCAAGAAAGAATTTCTGACTGTATATCCCGGAATATTGATTAGATCACAAAACTTGCAAAATAATATTTAAGGTTAGTGTTTTCTTTTGTTTTTCCTTGAGCCAGGTTCTTATTGCTCCTTTTAACACACGATAGTGGATGAACACTTAGAGATCATCACCGTGAAAACTGTCCTGCTGTTAACATTAAACGCGTTGTAAAGTGATAGGCAAAAGCAATTATCAGTAACAATTGAGTAATGTTTAGAATTACTTAGCTATCAAAAAATCAATAAATTCCTTTTGAGCTAATGTTGACAGATACTCAAATAATCATGATGAAAAAACCTAATGAAAAATCTAAAAACAGTACATATCTGCATTCAAATCCTGACTGCTAACGCTCACTGTGAAAGCTTGGACAAGTCACTTAAACTATCTGACCTTCAGGTTTCTCATCTCTAAAATGAAGGGGTTGGGCACCATGATTTGTAAGGTTTCTTCAAACTCTAGATCTATGATCCTACAATCTTATGACCCAGTTCTATGTCATTCACACACTGATAACTTTAACAATAATGCATTTTATCATATCAGCCAACTCTCCACGGAAAACAGTATTGGGCATTCATGGTCAGTATGATTAAAGAAGGACTTGATAGCAGTTTTAGAATATCTTGATGGATTTGTGAGCATATCAATTTAGGTGTCCCCTTCATTTTGACAGATCACAACCCAAGTCTGCCTTCTTATATTTTAGGGATTTGTATAGGTTCTCTCACAGAAAATCCACAGGCAACTTATCTAAAGACTTCTGTGTTAGCAATGAAAAAATTGCTTTTCTGAAAGCAAATAAAATGATACAAAATATTTTGACATTTCAGAGATACTAGTGCAGAACTTTGATTCTATCACATATCATTCCATGTTTTCCTTCTATGCCAACATGGTATCATAGACTACTGGACTTGGAATTGGGAAAGTCTGAGCTCAAATTCTGCTTCAGACATTTGCTGAATGACCCTGGCCAATTCCCAATGTCTCCTCGTAAAAGAAATGTATGAGAATAAGAAAAGATAGGTCAGTCACGTAACAATAATGAAGGATGACAGGTTGAAAGCCAGAATGTTCCACTGGAATCCTCACAATACTGGAAGTCAACTAAGAAGACCTCAAGCACAGATCTAGATCTTCATGAAGAACTTTTGGGAAGATAGAGGTGAGTCACAAAGGAAGGGCAGGCATGGTTGCCTTTTGATTTACATCACGGAAGGGAACTCTCAAACTCATGAGATTAAAAACCTACTTGTGTCTGTGTGTGTGTGTGTGTGTGTGTGTGTGTGTGTAAAGGATCGAGAATTTTTTAAAAAAAAGTATTTTAAATTTGCAACCATTCTCTATTGAAAAATAATAAGAAAAAAAGAGAAAACTTTTATTTCAACTTGGCCCTTTAGGAGTTTGTGAGGTTTAATTCTTCAAAGCCTGAATTTCAAATTGATTAAGAATTTTTTACAACTCCTTTTCATGTACAAAATATTAATTTGAATTAAAATCAAGTTCTTTCCACTACACAAGTCACTGACTTGAACAGAACTATGGATCTATAGATACCAATTCAAAACACTTCAAAACAGTTGAATCAGATTCTAGTGGATAAAGAGTACTAAGAATCAAAACGAGTTCTTAGTGATGGCCTTCATTTTGTATAACTCCACTTTTATGGTTAATACCTAGGTACATTAAAGTTTGAAAGTTAAATATCTTTAAAAGAATACTGATTTTGTTATCCTGAATTTGCTAGTACAGCATGTAATTATTTCCAGTGGATTCTTAGCAGTAGCAAATAATATGCAGGTACGGAAGTTTAAGAAAATGTTAATATGAGATATTTTAAAATAAATCCAGCATTAAACATCAAGCACAGTGGAAGAACATTTGTAAGAACACTACCATGTTGTTCCTTCCATTAAACTGCACTTCAGCATTCCCAAAGGCATAATTTGGTATGAACATATTTTAAGAGAGCAAACAGCTTGATAGGATTTCACAGTGTCATTTGAAAACAGTAATATAACGTGTGAGATCTTATATAAAGGAAACTTTGCCCTATTCCTTTGAAAAGTTAAGGGGAGAGAATATCAATTCATATAATGATGCAAAACAACAGCTGCCTTTGTTGAAAAGCATATGGGATATAGTCTTTGACGATGCATGAGTTAGAGGTGATGGCTTCCCTGACTTGTCGGTTGGTTTTAAATGGAAAGGGTGAAAGCTTCTAGAAGCAGCAAAGCCAAAGAATCAGGACTGGGTCTGACAAGCTTCAAACCTGTCAAGCTAAATTTCAATATCTGTCTAAATATTTGGCTTTAAAAACTCAAAGCATTCATTTTATTAAATTTCCAATGGGCAAATATTTGTCATTGTCTTTTCTAGAGAAGACAAGCTTTGATATTGCCTGTGGTGTTAGTAGTTTACTTTCCCTATATGGAATGGTTCCATTCTACATCCATCTCTGGATATTCATTTGCCATTAAAATAGTGACAGTAAATATGATTGATCAGATTGGTTTGCTCAAAGGCTATAAGGGGATAGGAAAATTAGATGGAGAGGAATTTGATCGCAATCATTTGTTACTTAAATATAATTTCTTCATTAATGGTATTTTTTTAAAATTTTATCTCTCTTAAGCTTTTGATCAAGTTGATTAAATTCTTAAGCTGGATATTCCCTCCTTGATATTTCATGACACCTTTCTCTCTTGGCCATCCTTGTATCTGTCTGACTATTCCTTCTTTGTCTCCTTCGCTAGATATTCACCACAACCATTTCCCCTTAAATACTGGTATCCCCTAAAGCTCCATCATAGGCTTTCTCATTTCTCCACAATCTCTTTCTTGTCTTGGTGATTAAGTGGGAACAGTTAACTATTTACATGACTCCAAAATCTATAAATCTCACCCTCTTCTCTTTCTTTTACTACCTATCCTGCCTATTATACTTCTTCATATTAACTTTGCAAGGGGATTTCAAATTTAAATATCCAAAGTAGGACTCAGGATATTTTCCCAAAAATCTAGCATTTCTCTAAACTTCCCTTTATTTGTTGAGATCAAAATCATCTAGTCATCAAGGTCAGCAACTTCAGAGTTGCCATCAACTCTTACCTCTTATGTCTTATCTATTGCCAAGACTTTTCAACTTTACTTCCTCAATACATTTTACTTCTACTCTCCCTTCTATATTCACACTTACCATCTTTGTTCACTTTCTCAACACCTCTCCTATGGACTATTAGATTAGATTTGTAATCAGACTCTATGCCCCATGTCTCTCCTTTATCCAATCCATCCTCCACAAAGATACCACAATAACATTTCTGTGACATAGATGACCATGACATTCCTTTACTTTAAAAAAGAATGGATTTCTACTGCTTCCAAGAGCAACTATTATGTACTAGTCTATTTTGCATTGCAATTAAAGCCCTTTACAATCAGCTCCGCTTTCTTCCTAGAACGATTTTATATTATTCCTCTTCACAAATGTCAAACTGTCTCAAATGTCCTCTAACATGATAAACAAAGTAGCCAATTTGCCATACTTAATAAATAATATTTTATTTCCTGCTGTGGAACCTTTGAAAAAATTGCCCTGTATATCTGTAACATATATTCTTTCCTCTTAAATCTGTAGTATTTTTCAAATAATAGCTAGGGTACTACTTCCTAGCAGCACTTCCTCATCCATTCAGTATATAAGTACCCTCTTCCTCTTGAAATTATTCTATAATAATTTTACAGTACATACAAATGTTGTAAGCTTCTTGGGGACAGAGACTGTTTTATTTTTTTGTTCATTTGTTCCTAAGTGCTTAACACAGTACCTTAAATGTAGGAATAGATTAACAAATATTTGAGGAATCAATAAATCAACATCTCTAACTTTCAGCCTTAGAGAGTTATTTGGAGCTCAAATAGGTTAAAGACTTTTCAATGATCACACAATTTTGAAATGCTGGGAGCAAATTTTGAACCTAGATTTTGATGATTTTAAAGGTCCAGCACACTGTACTCTCTGCCATACTCCCCCATACAAGAATATATAAAATAATATACCTTTTCTGATTCACTTTTTAATGTAGCTTAAGACAATATTTCTAGCAAAAAGTAAAAGACTGTACTCATTCTAAACTGAAATGAAAGAAAAAAAACTGCAGAGGATTTAAAGAAAATACCTGAAAGTCTCCTATATAATATAATTATCCTAATTGTTGCAATGGCCAAATCCTGGGATCATTTTCAATAGATTAGACACTGTGAAAATTGTAACACTATGAGTTTTCAAATAGCAATATCCCCTTTTTATTGCCCTATTACATTCCATCTTTCTTAGCCAAGTTCCTAGAAAAAGCTATCACCACTCATTGACTCAATCACTTCTCAACCTTTTGCAATCTGGATTCTAACCTCATCATTCCCCAAAAAGTATTCTCTCCAAAGTTACCAATGATTTCTTAATTACCAAATCTGGTGTTCTTTTGTCAGTTCTTTTTTCTTTTTCAACTTTCTGCAGCATTTAATGCTCTCAACACCTTCTACTCTGAGTTTTTTATGACATTAGTTCTCTCTCTCTCTCCCCCTCACTTTCTCTCCTCCTCCTCCTCCTCCCTCCCCCCCACACACTAATTTTATTAGTGCCCATAGATTGCATTATTATCTCTAACTAATGTTCTGGATTTAGATATCATATTCCAGTCTTTCTTGAGCTCCACTACCAAATTATCACCTAGCTATTGGACATTTCAAACTGAATTTCCCAGAATCATCTCAAATTCACAAAGTTAAAGTAGAATTCATTATCTTTCCAGGAAAAAAAAGTTATCCATCTTTGGAATTCCTCTCTAACTCTCAAGAGTATCACCAACCCCCAGGTTCACAGCTTCAGAGTTAGTCTGGATTCCTCTCCTTCACTTCATGTATCCAACTAGTAGCCAAGTCTTCACACAGTCACCGTCTTAGAGCAGGTCTTAATTAGCTCTTACCTGCATTTTTGCAATCGCCTCCTAATCAGGTGCCTCTTTACCCTAATACTGTCCCCAGACCCATGTCAAATCTAACGTCACTCCCTTACTCAATAAGCTGCCCTTATTTTCTATTGCTTTGGTGATACACCATAAACTCCTCTTTGGGGCATTGAAAGTCCTTTACACCCTGGTCTCAATCTACCTTTTCAGGCTAATTATACATTGCTGCCTTTCCCAAACTCTATGGCCTTGACCAAAATGTCCATCTTAATGCTTTTCACATACAGGACTATAGATTCTGTTTGTATTTCCAATGTCTACTCTCCTAAGATAATGTGCTCAGTATCCACCATATAAAGGTGTACTTACTATTATTTCCCTTAAGTTTCCTGCTCTCAGGGTCCAAGGAATTCAGATACTCAAGGTTTTGGTGGATATGTTTGTGTTTACCTTATTCATGTCTTTCATAACATTATAGATTTCATACATATGTCTTCCCAAGCTAAAGAACCCTAATCCTTTAAATATGTCTTCATACAATAAGATTTCTCCCCTCACCCCACCAAAATAAAACAAAGCTGAACCACTACTACCACCATCTAGAGTTCCCTTTTTTCTTTAGTTCCCATGTATTTCGAATGCATGCAGCATTCCAAGGTAAAGTGAAATCATCAAGATCACTATTGTACCATTTAATAAGCTATTGCTTCAGTCAATAAAATGGCACCCTAGTGATTCAATGGCTTTTTTTTCTTTTTCTCCCTTCATTCTGGAATGTTAGTTCCTGAAATTTCTAGGTGGAGATTGCATTGTTACATGTGTCACTGTGCATTATAATTAACTTCAGATGTAGGTTTTTGACATTCTACATATTGAAATATATCAAATATACATGTATATTTGTCATTCTATGTATTGAAATATGTATGCAATATATGTGTGTATTTATCTTTTCATGCTTATTTTATTTTAAAATAATGTTTGATCAAATTCACTTTACGAGATTTGAATTATGTGAAACTTCCCTCTTCTCTCTCTCTGCTTAGAAAATCTTGAGAATAATTTAAAATGAAGAGCTTAAATATAAAAATGGAAAGACTTCAAGGCAAAGTATCTCATGCTAGGAAATTTCTCTATCTGCTATGCACTTAGACATTATCTGTTGAAGGAGGTTACTACTGAATGACCTATTACACTAATAAGAGTTTGAGAAGTTGTGCTAGTTTGTGTAACAGAGATTTTCAAAGATCTCTCGGTGACATTAAGTTTGATACAACTCTGGGCTTAGGAGCATGTGACAATTTCATTCCATTTTACCATGTATAGAATTGAATTGGAGTTCTGTAGGATAAAAAAAAAACAGACTCTCAAAATTAAATTTAAAAGAAATCCACTGCTAATGTAGCATTAACATAATCCATAAAATACTCAGAAGCCGTGAATAAGAAATTTTGAAGCTTCCAATTGTTACATTAAGAAGCTTCTCCTTAACTTGAACTTGTTGCTTTTGAGCAGTATTTTGTGATTATCATATAGGGGATATTGATGTTCACCTGGGTGGTTAGATCATGTAAGAATAGAAGTCTTCCATTTTCTCTCTTTCCTCAAATAATGCTTTTAGAAAAGCTTTTTACCTTGATTCTTTTAATTCACCATAAAGAGCTTCATGTATGCAGCGCAGAGGGACATTAGGTCTAACACAGTACATTTATAAACAAATGCCATAAGCAAACAAAGCCAGGCATCACCTTTCCAGGCATCTGTCATCACTCTGAGAAGTTATCTCTTATAGGACATATTATGGTTTATGGTCTCAGTGCTGTGCTCGCTTAGTAACTAAGCTAATTTAAGGCTAAAAAAATATTATTTTTTTGCCGATGGGAACAAAGAGAAGAATGAATAGACATTCAGTTTTCCTTACTTCTTACATATGCAGCAGATAAATGTTTGTGATATTCTTTTTAGTTATTCTCATTTATTGCATTCCTTTTGAGCCAA
Source organism: Trichosurus vulpecula (assembly GCF_011100635.1). NCBI lineage: Eukaryota > Metazoa > Chordata > Mammalia > Diprotodontia > Phalangeridae > Trichosurus > Trichosurus vulpecula. Next base: position 289,349,446 of record NC_050576.1, on the reverse strand, counting down.
CTGACAAAGACACATTGTGTTTTTCTCTCCTCAATCAACTTTCCCACCTTTTTCTTGGGGAGGGATTTATTAATCACATCCAGCGATGGTGGTAGCTGACAACAGTGCATTACTCTCCTATGGGGAGCTACCATGTTCAACACGTCTTCATTTAGTACCGTAAGCATCAATATCCATCTCATCCTGACTGCCAAAAGTATCTACAATCTCTTTCTCTTAAGGCAATTTGAAGTTCCAAATACCTAGGAAATATGTTGAATGATGAAGTGGCATGACTAAAATACTCTGACTCTTAAATCTCCATTGGAATGGGAAATTCTTGAATAATGTAAAAAAAAATTAAAGTCCTTACTATGCACAAAAATCAGAAAAGCAAGACAACATTTGCCCTCAAGGACTGCACGTCTTAGAAGGGAGCAATAATACTGATAGGAGATTTGATCTACCAATCAGATGAAAAGTCCCCTAGTCCTTAGGATGCAGTAACAAATACAGGGATACAAGATCATTAATGTCATTTCCACTTATAAAATCATACACCTTTTTTCTGATGATGAAAAATGGGACAGTGTCAAAGACTTTGGGGGCAGAGATTATCCTGTTTTATGTTTTTATCTACAGTGCTTATCACGAGGCTTAGTATATATCAACTACTTAATAAATGCTATTTATTCATCCATTCATTCATTCAGCCATATCCATGCCTTTGCCCTGGCAGTTCTACAAACTAGAACTGCTCTTCCTCTTCATCTTTGCCTCTTGGAATACCTAGCTATGTTCAAGATTCATCCCAAGTGCTTCCTCCTACGTGGGGGCTTTCTTGATCCAAACAGTGTTTCGCGCTCTCTTTCCAGGAAAATAATTTTATATCTATTTTTGCTTCTACTCATCTGTCTACATATTATTTTCTCTAAATAAAATATAAACTAATTGAGGGCCAGAACAATCTCATTTTTTCCCTTTTAATCCCCAATGCCTGGCACAGTGTCTGTCTTATATTATGCACTGAAGGTCAGTTGAGCTAATACGTGGGATTCTGAACTGTGGCCTCACCAGAATCAGTCAGTCTTAGCTCAAATTGCAATGTCAGCAATGTTTTTCTTTAATGCCCTCTCTTTCATTTCTGTCTGTGCCAATCTATTTCCCCTCTGTTGGTGCCTGCCCTTTCCATAGAGGTTCTTTAATTGTCCCATGGTTTCCCAGGCCCTACATTAGAGCACCCTGCCCAGGTTTGTTCTTGTCAAAGAACACCAAAAGTACTTAACATATCCCATTTTTATAAAACCTAGATGGTCTCAGCTTTCTCTGCAATATTACTTGGGTATTGAGAGTTTCTCAACTTATCTGCAATCCACTCCTACCACTGTGGCTTTCACTGACCCTCTAGCTATCTCTGTACTTATCAATCACTTGCATTTAGAATAATGTTCTCCTCAGCTTCCTCCTCTCATTCTCCTATCCTTATCTCTCTAGAATCTAGCCTACAATGATGTCCTACTTCAAACCTGCTCACACCTTCCACTGTGCCATCTGAAACTCACATTTCAATATCAACAAATGCCCTTTCATTGTGTACTTCTTTCTTATTTTTCTTTTAAATACTTTTCATTTATTTTTCTTTAATTTCTTTTCATTTAACAGTTCTCATTAAGACCTTAGCACTGTACATAGCACATAGTAAGTGCTTAATAAACGTTTCTTGATTGATTGATCTGATTTCCCTCTAACAACGCTAAATCCCTTCTCTAGTACTGTCTATAATTTCTTTTACACTCCCAAAATACTAGTCCTGGAAAAAGAGAGGGAGTAAAATCCCCACTGTCACTTCCAGAAATTTTCCTCCTTAAAGGTCTACTCAATGAATATTTTTGTCCATTTTGAATAATAATTGCTGTTACAAGTCATTCTCCTTCCTTCATCAAATATATCAGAATATGGCTCACTGTCATGCTCTACTCCTCAACTCCTGACGTTATACTTGGAGGTGTTAATAACCACATAAATGCTCTCTGAGATTCCTATTCTTTGCCCTTCTGAAGATCTCCAATCCCTTGACTCTTCAGTACTTTGTCAAGCCATTTATACCTGCTCTGTGTTGCTTTCATGACTCTCCAACTTCAACCTAAATGTTAGATATTTCAATTCTATCCTTTCCTCTTCTTTTGAATCTCTTTCTCCTTTGCCTATCACTATGCTTCTCTTGCCAAACATAAGTTCTTAACTACTTCCACCATTTGCCTCCTCCACTCTCTGAGACTATCACACCACCACCACCCCCCTTGCCAATTTGGACACTATACTTTTCTTTTGGTGCAGCCCTGTGACGTTGTTCTCTTGGAATCCCTGTCACACTATTGCCTAGCCCTTGGTCATTGAATGGGTGTTACCTCAGATAAACTGAGGCTTGTTTGGAATGGCTGAGGTCATGCACTGCATCCTGGGTCATCGCCAGCCATCTTGACTTTTGTCTTGCCGCTGGACTTCAACAACTCTGGAGGTGAGAATGAAGCTGATAACTTTGCCCAGCTATGCCTCACTCAAATCCAATTTATATCCATGTCAAGACATCACCTTCATGATGTCATCGGTCTTCTTCAAGAATGAAGGAGGAACAAGCGTAACCACCTTTCCTGCTTCCATGTCAATAAATAAAGTTAAAGGGAGTCTCACAACCATGTTGAACAGGTGCATTCAAAATTTATGTTATATAGCATCAACCAGTCCCTCACTGAAGCAAGGTAGTTCTTTTATTCCTTCACCACTGATTTCTTCTCTCTTTTAGCTATTCTAAACCACCACAAATTCATTACATCTCTCTCCCTCTATCAGCTAACGATCTTCTTATTTTACTGAGGATACTGAAGCCATTCAATGTGATATTCTTTTTTCTTCACACTCTGCATCTCAAAATCTCTTGTCATTATCTTCTACTCTTCCTCTATTCACCCAGTATGTGACAAAAATGAAAAAGGTCACCTTTCCCTTTTGTAAGGCCTGCTTTCTAAGATCAGCCTGTCTACAGGGTACACTTGATACAATCCTCTCCCATTTTCTAGAACAGATTACTTCCTCAATCAACCCCTTCTTTTGAATCTTCAACCTCTTCCTATCAAACTAGCTCTTATACGGACATGCTTTCTAATTGTTTTAAAAAATGTAACTTTTACTATATCTCACCATCTCCTTAAACTATCACCCTAGATCTCTTCTCCCATGCTGAGTTGTACCCTATAAAAAGCTGTCTATAATCACTGCTGCTATTTTATCTCCTCTTACCTGCTTGCAATATAAATTACATGAAAGTGATACACACACACACACACATATATATATAAATTTTTCTAATAAATATTACAAATTAATTTGAACAAAATAAGGAAAATATTTTCAATAAATTGTTTTAATATGTGAAAAAGTATGTTTCTCCCCCCCACACCCACACACCCACACACACACCCATACCCACATACACACCCTGTGACCTCAAACCCTTTTGAGCATCATTGCTTTTTGTGATAACCAATACACGTTTCAAGAGAAATATCTTCAATTTGAACAATGAATGCTTTTGGGATGCAATTCATGAAAATAATTTTCCTCGTGCCTCATTCTGAAGGAAACAGTGCACCACTGTAGTTAATAACATGTATATCGATTTCAATAAAATTATAACCAGAAATATAAAAAAAATGGACTTCAATCCAGATTTTATTTTAGACAAAGGGATTAATTAATTACTAAAGAAAGACATAAATGAAAACCCAGATTCCAGCCCCAGAACATCTATTTCCAAACATGTGTATACATGTTCACATGCATATATGTGCACAGATATGCATTTATACATATATATTCAAGTATGCTTCTATTTTCCTCAATTGCTTGGTGTTTTAAGCAAAATATTGTGTATGGTTTCAATTGCTTTTCATGATGGTTGAATGTCAACTACATTTTAACTCTTTCAGCTCATAACTAGTTAATACTGAAAGTGACAATGCGATTTTGGGAAACTAATAAGGTTAAGAGTATCATTCCTTGTTGTTCAATAGCTTTCAGTCATGTCTAACTCTTTGTAATCTCATTTGGGGTTTTCTTGGCAAAGATACTGTAATGGTTTGCCATTTCCTTCTTCAATTCATTTTACAGAGGCAAACAGGGTTAAAGGACTTGCCACGGGTCAGACAGCTAGTAAGTATCAGAGGCAGGATTTGAACTCAAGAAGATGAGCCTCTCCTTCACCGCCCCCCTTTTGTTATTTCCACCTCATGGTATCTCTCACATCCATCTTTTACTCTATGTTTAGTTACTACCTCAGTTTTGTTCTCTGCTATCTGTCATCCAGACAACCAAAATGGCTTCCCAAGTGCTCTCTCAAGATACTTCCCATTTAAGTCTACCTTCCACAAAACTGCTAACTTTCCTTAACAACAAACTGGAACATGTCTCTTCTTTACTCAGTAAACTCCAGTGGTTCCCTATCATCTCTAACATCAAATATAAACATTGTTTTTTAGTTAAAGCCCTTTATAACTTGCTCCCAACCTATCATTCTAGCTTTACTATATATTACTATCCCTCTCATAATCTACAGTGCAGCAAAACTGACCTTCTCTCTATGCCTCATACACAGTGGTCTATTTCCTATCTCTATGCCTTTTCACTTGGTATCTGTCACTATTGTTATATACTTCCTCCTTACCTCTCCTTCAGAGAATCCCTCATTTCCTTGAACATACAAGTTTCCTTTTCTACACTCTCTTTGATCATCTCTCTACACTCTTATATCTTCATGAGTATCTCCATTTTGAAAACCAGGGCACATGTGTATCTGTTTAATTTTCTATATATCTATATACATATGTATACACAGTACACATGCACATACAATATACATGTGCATGCATGTACATATACATGTGTGTATGTGTATACACACAGCTAGGTGATGCAGTGGACAGAGCGCTGGGTTTGAAATCAGGAAGATTCATCCTCATGAAAGCAAATCCCTCCTCAGACATCAGACACTTACTAGATGTATGGCCCTGGGTAAGTCACTTAACTCTATTTTCTTCATTTCCTTAACTGCAAAATGAGCTGGAAAAGGAAATTACAAACCACTTCAGTATGTTTCCCAAGAAAATGCCAAATGGGGTCACAAGGAATCAGACACAACTAAAATGACTCAACGACAACAAAATATAGTATAAATGTCTATATCTGCATCCTAGAGATATAACACTGTCAATAACCTTCACATTCTCAAAAAAATAATGTAGGTTTGGGGACTTCTGTGTTCATGATGACTACATTTTCAATCAAAACACTTCCTTAAAAAAGGACAAAGCATTAACAAAAAATTACCACCTCCAAACCAATGAGGGATTCTCTATTAACACCACTCTAAACAAAATCCTTGTCAATCTCTATTTCATTCAGAGAGTCTTGCCTATGCCTAGCCTTCAGGTTTAAGGTGGTTTTATTTAAGATTCAAATTGGATACGCTGATCTTCTTGATAATAAAAAAACCTTTCATAGTTCATATTCCTTACACCATTTTATATTCCTTTGTGTCATAGAGTTGGGCAAATGCTGTTTCTTCTTTTGTTGAAAGGAAAGTTAGCTCATGGGAAGTCTCCCCATTATCATAATGTGTCCTTTGCATCAGCTGTTCCATATGAGACTCATAACTAAAGCTGAATCAATTAAAATAGATAAATCTCTAATAAAGTATAACTCCAAACCAGAATTTCATCACTCATTCCCTAGGGAAGGAGCAAAGATACCTGAGGCCAAATTTATTTAATTGTTCCACGATAAATCCTTGTGTTTAATCACAGGCTGCTTCAAAGGCACTCCCGATAGTTTTAATTAATTAGCTTCATGCCTTTTTCTTTCATGGAATTGAAAATATTCCACATCTCTTATCTTAGCTGGCAAGCTATCCATTTTTTCACTGCAGGATATCATAGAAACAGAGGCCATTCACACTCTGCATCAGAGATGCCAGCAAGTCGGACTGTGTATTAGCAGTGCAGCATGGGGGAACTACTCTGAGCCTCCATGCCAGGTACAATAGTGTAAGAAAATTAATGCTGAACAATTAAATCAGGCCCAGAAAGACACACAAATATGTCCAAATATCAATGGTTACCTACTGAATATACACAATTTATATCTTTATATAGCCTCTATTGGGAGCAGTCCATAATACAATGTTGTTTTCTTTTTTTCCCCCTCAATTCATTTGTAGTCAACAGAAGTATCTAAAGGGGATAGAAGGAATACAGGTCAAACATCTGAACAAGTACTTCAGACTCAAAACTTACGCTCTCTGGGTCACAGGGAACAAGGAAGAGGAAATAAGCAGAATAACAAAATCTATATATAGACTACTAGCTGGCTGTATCTCATTTTTCATTAAGTCAGATCTCCCAAAATCGTCCCTCTTCCTTCAAAAATCCTGTGCATGGTGGGGTCTAGGACAAGGAGAGGATGCTTTCCCCTGCTAGAAACACTGAATAGAAAAAGGCTAGGACCAATAAAATCAAATGTGTCACTGCGAGCACATGGACTATTTTCTGGTTCTGATTTCCTGGTTCTGAACACATTACAGAAAGGAAATCTCATTCACATTATTCTCCCCCCAGTCATCTTCCCCTCTGCCCCTCCCCTGCCCTCACCTCAGGGCTGGTTCCCCAAGGCCTTGTCAACTAGCTGTCACTTTGAAAAGGAAAGTGAAGAACTATCACTAACATATTTTAACTCATTGAGTCTTATTTTTCTTTATATTTTTCTACTCAATACCTCATACAACACATTGCACATAGAAGCTTAATGAGTTCAAGTCCAAAATTCAATTTAATAAACTTCAACTATCTACTATATAGTTAAATATTGTGATAGATGCCAAGACAAAAACCCAAATAATACTCTATAAGGAGCTTATATTCCACTGAGAGGATACATTTCTTCTGTCCCTCCTCTCTCTCTCTCTCTCCCTCCCTCCCTTCTCTTGCTCTCTTCCTCTCTGTAGAAATATGTTCTGATAAATTATTATTAATAACCAATATCTCATGGAGATTCATAGATTTCCCCCTCTTTTAAAGTCCTGAAAGTTCACTTTTTCTTGAAGGACATTCCTGATAAGGAGATTGCATTAACTCTCCTCCATCTTGGTCAGAACACACCAAATCTTGCAAGGAATTTAACCTAGTGTAGGGAAGCCCATTGTGTTCTACTCAAGCTTGGTTGGAGACAGATCCTTTTGCCTTTACACCCAAGGTTGTGGGTGGTCTGAGTAGAGATAATTTATCTGTCCAAAGATCACTCTGAGTCCCTCATCAAACACCTAATTGTATGTAGTCTGTAAGCTCACCACTATGATTGCTTTCGGTCTAAGATTGATGGACAAATGACCACCCTTTTATTAATAACCTGCTGGCCCTACTAATAAAATGATTAAATTACCCAGAAACTATGTCTCTCTAACCTTTTTAAATGTCACAGTGTATACATGTATATACTTTTGTATATATACATAATGATAAATTCAATGAATATACAATTTGGATGGAAATGAGTGTTAAATTATGACTGAAGTTAATACCCTGAATGCTACTACGAGAGATGGCAAATATAGCCCAAAGAAAGAATTTCTAATGACAAAACTATACTTCTAAGAAGTGAAAACATTGTGCAGGAGCAAATCAATACCCTATACTCCTGAAGATCCTCTATAATATATAATCTGTGATAGTTGTTTGGGCCACTGAAACATTAAGTGACTTGTTTAGAGTCACACAGCTATTGCCTATCAGAACAAGCCTTGAGCCCTTGTCTTTCTGACTCCAAAGACGGCTCTTATTCATTATTCATTTCCAAAACAGAGACACAGACTTCTCTGTCTCTACAGACAACCTGTCTTGACCACCATACTTTTCCTGAAAATCTAGCATCTGATGAAAAGATGCTACATAAGTCACCTCTTAGATACTACATATGTCACTTCTAAGTATCTTAGAAGATACTTAGTAGTATCTTCTACTTTCAATTTGAGGAATTGTAATGGCTATTCTTTTGACCACTGGGTCACCCTTTAATGGCTTATTTTCTGGCCCCCTGGGATACTGTGTTAATGCACCTTTCCAAAAACCAATCATTGGGTATGTGGAGGAGACATTGCAGAGGGGAAGGGCAGCTACATATATTCACAAATAGCTTGCAAAGGAGGCCATACACACCAAATCAAAAGCAGGTAAATGTTCCAACCAGTTCAAATACCACATATGATCTCAACACAGGACAATTAAGAAAACTCTCTCATTCCTGAGATGAGGGAAAGAGAAAAGCCTGAGCCTTCTCATGGAATCTTGCCAAATCCAGGTAATGAATCATTTAAAAAATGAGACAAAACTGAAAAAAGTAGCTTAATTTCTAGGTCTTGGCAAAATATCAGGTCTCCCCTTTTCATGGCTTTCTATAACATTAGCAATGCAAATTCTGCCACCACCTTAAACTCTAGATATACCCACTGTCCCTTTCTCTTTGAATGAGAATCACTAGGAAAACAGCATAAAGCACACACAGAGTGCCCAGGAATTATACCATAGCAGAGTATGTCTTACTCTGAATTGACAGATATATAAGTTAACTTGTGTCTTTGAATGGAAACTGGGTAATTGAGGCAATATGCTTTGGGTTTTATTATACTATGGAATTACCCATCTATCTCAACCAAATATACATATATACATATATATATATATATACACATACACACATATACATATACATATGCATATATATGTGTGTATATATGTGTATATATATACACACACATATATATATATACACACATACATATATGTGTATGTATATATACATATAAATATATAACTATCTTATTGTGAATAGGAAAAACTATTGTGGACATGAAGAAGCATGTGATTGTATACAGTGGATTTCTTTTCACATATTCCTACAGTGGTACAACAGATACAACTTCAGCATCAG